>NW_022753615.1:0-694 GCF_011630105.1 Anneissia japonica
CCCCCCCCCCCAGTCGAGCAAATCTTGGCGCCACCCCTGATTTGGGATTTGGAGAAGTTTCTCCACCGAATTTACGCAATATCCCAGTAAACAAGAGTGTGTATATATAGTACTTGGCCTCATAGCTCAGTTTGGTACTAGAGTATACGAACGTAAGGTATTTGGTTCAAAAATACTGATGGGTCAGTAGGTTCTTCTCATAGAATATAACATTTCATTCTCTTCTTGTATATTACCGCCTTAAACATGCTGAAGATTCTGCAACTTAAATGTGTGTGTGTGGCTGTGGGCATGACGTCTACCTAAATTGTAGAATAGTCGAATATGAAATAGAATGTTAAATTCTATAACTAATTAGAAAATGCATTTGGTATTCGTCACAAAAAAAAAAAAAACATTGGGAATTGGTTTCCCCAAGGTTTTTTGCGTAATACACAATTATGGAGGTGTTTCTCCAAACCATTGATTCACCGACTATTAATTATCAAGGTATTGCGTAATACTGAATATTGATGCGTTTCTCCATTCTAAAGTTTCTCACGTAATGTAGACCTATGTATTCTTAATTGTGAATTGCATAATACCTTGAGGAAATAATGTGTTATAGGAGAATCGAAAGAAAAACTAAAGCAACTTAGCCTCAGTTGGTAGAGCTGGTAATGAGATAATGTTGTAAGGTTCAAATCTCAATGAT
>NW_022753616.1:0-1014 GCF_011630105.1 Anneissia japonica
TAGGAGAATGCTATTCATAAATCCACTTGGTGAGAAATAGAACACTTGTAATTTACTGAATGTTCAGTAGCGGATTTTGTTGTTTGACGACTTTTTTTAACGGATTTTGGATATTAGTTTACCTTTTTCTCGATGTTGCTGAGAAACTTCATGTTTTCTAGAAGTGAAATTTCTCTTTTGAAATGGTGTACAATTTTTATTAGCCTTTGCATGTTGTCAAATATTATGTTCGTGGAAGAGGCACTAAAAAACACAGCTGTGAGTAGATGAATTATTATTAATTTGATGACACATTTCATAGTTGCATATTGCAGGTACCCTGTATATTAAAATTTCTTTTAAAAGACACACGTATTTTTTTTTATTTGTTACTGAAAACTATCATGCTAGATAGTTAAAATCGACTCAATACATCCTCACATTCCTCAAATGTGCTGGGCTTCAAGGGGGATTCGCACCCTTGCACCCCCACCAGGGGCTCTGCCCCTAGACCCCGCCGGGGGCTCTAGGCAGCCCCTGGTCCCCAGCCAAGGCTGCTCGCTTCGCTCGCAGATTGCGTCCCCTCCTATTCTGGCAGGCTGGATCCGACCCTGACATCAACATTATTTTGTGTCTTTCTAAGGCCAAGTTATCTAAAAAAAAGAGGATGTTTGAATACTAAATTAGACGAAGTCAGTGGCGTCACGCTCGGGCGCTGACGATGGCGGGGGTGGGGGCGGAGCGCCAAGGCCCCATGCACGAGGGTCCCCGACATTGTAGTATAAACAAAATACAATGTAAACTTATAATAGGCCCACCATAGTTTCATTCAATGGGGCCTCGACAGTTAAACATTGAAAATATACTGGCCTGGCACCATCATACAGAAACCGCATTATCTCAGGGCTCATGTAGGTTTGGTAGACGGAGGTAAATGATCGCTGCAGTCTTTTTTTATTTATGTTGCGGTTTGTCTTGCAACCACACTTGATCGATGTCGCGCGCGTCATATTCCTTATCATGGTTTTGTACGTT
>NW_022753617.1:0-793 GCF_011630105.1 Anneissia japonica
ATTTTAGAAGTATTCATTTGAGTGATTTGTAATGACTAGCAAGAACAAGTTTTAAAATTGTAACACTGTGTACAAAGGTGGGGAGGTGGGAAGTGAGTGGGAGTGGGGAACACGGCTCCTCCTTGGATACGTCCCTGCGAGATATTTATTTATGTTTATTTGAATTTCTTTTTTAAAAATCACTTATCACCTTACTTTGGAAGCTAGCCCTACCGCCCCTAACATAATCATCAATCAAATTCCCCCAATTTAAACTGTCATGTTTTGATTATATTTTCTTGTTTTTATTTGACTGTACGTACACATTGTATTTTCACGTTTATAAAAGACAAAATAAAGAATGAATGAGCACACAATTTTCATTTATCAGTTTTTATTTCTTAAACATACCATGTTTAACTGTCATTATGCTAATAATTTCAACTCATTTCAGTCGACAGCATAATTTCTTCTGGCAAGTTCGGAGTTAGGTAGTCTCAAGATTCGACTGACAGGTACTTTGTAGTGCTAGGTTCTCCGCATTTATGGCTTAGAGGTCACGGTGCTTTCCTCCCTCGGTTCATTTGTTTCAAATTGGGACCGAGTTAGTGAACCCTATAGTTAATGGTCTTGCTTGGTGCATAACCTTGCATGGAATGGATAGGGATAGTCGGGGAGGAATGACTAGGGCGCCGATTCCTGGCCAGGGTGAAAGCTCGTTTTGCTAATTTTTTTTCTTATCTTATATTTTTTAATGCTTTGAGAAACACAGGATGAAAGTTTTAGATAATTTTAATATTTTTGTGAGTCTACA
>NW_022753618.1:0-782 GCF_011630105.1 Anneissia japonica
TTATTTTGATAATAATACACCAGGCTGTCACAAAATCAGAGTTACGATTTTTTTTTTTTTTTTTTGGTTTTGGGCGTCTGTTAAATTTTCAAGGATCTTCGTTTTATAGACACCCTATGGGTCCACAAAACTAAGACCGGAGACCTGAAAAACCTCAAAGACCTCAATTACCTTTTTTGGAAGTATTTCGAAATCAACACAGAACCATTGCGTGTAAAAACGCCATATGTATTACTTCAAACTCACCAAGGAGCTGAACATACATGCTCGTGTCTGTCGTTCGCTCATCTTCTTGCTTTTTCAGATGATCATTTTTCAGTTTAAGGAGCGCAGAGATGGCCATTAATAAATTAGTATTCTCGTCGTGATCTTTGTCGTAATAATGAAAATCTAGGGCTAGGCCTATACCTGCTTCTTCTAAGCATATGCGTAGTAAAAGGTGGTTCATGACGACTGGGTTCATGACGATCCCAGGAGTAAAGGGTTTCGAAACAACCATCATGCGTGCGGCTTTCTGGTCAGGGAGTCAACGTATCGTGTAGACGCGCGGCTGAAGATCATTGACGTTTTCTAAGCAAACGGCCGTGTAAACATGGCTATAGTAAAGGTCAGTGACGCTATTATCGGGTCAAGTGTAGCTCTTTAACGATTTTTTTTTTAGTTGAGATGAAAAAAAGATATATCTGGCAGGATTCGAATCTACAGCCTCAAGCTTCAAGGCGAGTGTCATACCGCCAGATTTACAAGTCAATTCAAGATAGCTTGTTATTAATACTGTTTAA
>NW_022753619.1:0-774 GCF_011630105.1 Anneissia japonica
CGACGTCGTTGTCCTCCGATATTCTGCGTGGCGCCGGAACAACCGAATCAGGTTCCGTTTTCTTGAACGATCTTCTAACCGTCTCCGGTTCCACGTACCAAGAGGTGAGGCGAATCCGTTTGCTAGCCGACGAGCGCCAAGACATCTTTGGTTGCCCGGCCGAACGCAGGTTGTCATTAATGACAAGGACGAGCCGCAAAATCGTCGGTGTTGCTTAAAAAAAATAAAACAAATTGTAATGGCAACTAGAGTTCCCGGTCTCGCCGGCACTTCTATCTCGAAAGCCGACGAACGATCGGCGAGATCCCGAGAGAAAAAGAGGAAGGCGCCGACGGAAAAAGCGAACGCCATGCAATCTCGCATGGACGACAATTACGAGAAGCGCGTTCACGCGCAGCTGACCGACCCCGAACTCACTCCGACGGGTTTGATGCGCATGGTTTCCACGGTGTACAGATCCGGATACGCACCGTCGGGTTCGATGATGGGTCTGTCTCCTCAGCTGGTGCGCGTCAACGGATTCGAACGTCGATTCGTCGATGCCTTCGTCTCCGGAACAGTGTGCGGCGACATGGAGACCGACCAAGGGAACCAGGACGGCGCGTGCGATCTCAAAGGTTTGTTCGAATGCCTGTGCAGTCTGCTCTCCCTGCTGGCGAAGATTCTCGAGACGAACGAGTACATCGAGATGAAAGAGAGCGTGAGAACTATGTGCGACTGTCTGTTCCTCGGCGGTAGCTTTCTGAACTCGAAGAAAGAGAGAAAGCTCTTCAC
>NW_022753620.1:0-527 GCF_011630105.1 Anneissia japonica
CTTTACCAAATATCAGCATAAAGCACTTCATTATTTTGGGTTTTTATCAATTCCTTATTACACAACTATAATTTGTGTATTTTCCAAATACTCCAATCTCTGTTTCGTCCACTATTCATTGTCCTTTTCATTTATGTTTCTTCCCATTTATTCACGGCCTGTTAATCATATATATTCATATGTTCAGCAACAGGTCTTCTTCTTTTTGCTGTATTATCTAAGAAAAATAAATATGATTATTATTATTATTATCAATATCACCATTAAAATCACCATTATCATTAAAATGACCACTATCATTATCAATACCATTATCATTATCAACATAATTACCATTGTCTATTATTATTATTATATATGAAAGTATAATACATACTCCAAGTATTGAATGTTGACATAATTAATGTTGAAATATTGAATCCCAACACGATGGCATGCATTTCAATACTTGGAGTATGTATTATACTTTCTTATCCAAAATAAAATATACAGCCCTATATCTATACTATTTAATCTAAATGATAATA
>NW_022753621.1:0-1187 GCF_011630105.1 Anneissia japonica
ATATATAATATATATATATATAGGCCTATATATTATTATATAGATGAAAGAAATAGTCGGAGGCTTGAATGGAACAAAATATGTCTTTAATTATCAAGCTTTCGAGCTTACGCTCTTAATCAGGATCTAAGGTACAAAAACATCCATAAAACAGTACAAAATCGTATTAAAATTTAAAAACTACTTATTAAAATAATTTACATTAAAAATACCTACGATTAAAACACAACAAATAGTATACCATGCACAGTGATTTCCGTTTTTTTCGTACTCTGTAGAGGATATGAAAAGATTATTTTCGGAGCCTCCGATTGTGGTTTTTAGAAGAGCAAAAAACCTAAGAGTACTTCAAAAAACTTTGAATAATTCACTTTGGCTAACTTTGGCAGCACAAAAAGTAGTTGAATATAGACAAATCCAATTATATTAGGAAAGGGCGCTCTCTGTTGGCACTGCCATTGCGTGGGACCTTCTTGGTTCCGCCCCCCCCCCCCCCACCGTGAATGTAATAAATGTTCGTAACCATGTTCGATTTACTAAAAAAGCAAACTGTACGTACGGTATAATTCCAATATTTAAAGCAGATGTGTAAGAATACCCCACAGGAAGCTACCCCCACCCCCACAACCACGCCCTACGGAGTCTGCGAGGGATAGTATTCACTGTAAATGGATCGGTAGTATATTATTATACTTACACCAAAAGAAGACCAAAATACTCCTTTATATATTACATCATAGTGCACGTCTGTGATGAAAAGGTGGAAGCCAACAGCAAATTCTATTAGCGATGTAATGAAGAGGGCGACACTCGTCAGGATGGTGATCCTTTGGATTCTGGCATATTCTAAAAAAATCAAGGCTATTGGAAATGTATAATTTCTTCTTTTCAATATTAAGAGAAATTTCTTTTAACATATTATACGATATTCGACTCCTGCTTGAATATTGCAGTTCTATGTGGCATTCGACACTAAGAGCAATAGGCTCGAGTTCATCGAGAAGAGGGTAACCAGGATTTGGATATCACAATATGAGAGTTATGTTCATGCACTCTTAAGGTCTTAACTCTTCATTAACGAGTGCAAACCTACACTACTCTTTTCAGTTTTTATCTAATACTTTCAAATTTAAAAATATGTTATGCTCTCCTTAAAACGACAAAGTAACCAAAACAACTTGACTGTG
>NW_022753622.1:0-959 GCF_011630105.1 Anneissia japonica
TGTTGTAAACTTGTATAACTATCTTGGTATAGTAATTAATGACCAACTCACATGGGAAAATCAAACCGATGTTGTTAAAGCTAAGGCCTCCAGAATGTTTGGATTCATTAGACGGATTGTAAGATGTAAAGAAAAGGAAGTAATTAGGCGGTTATATCTAGCTCTTGTACGCCCTCTACTGGAATATGGAATTCCAGCATGGCTTCCATACCAAAAAATTCATACTAGTTCTCTCGAACAAATTCAGAGAAGAGTTACAAGATCTTGCTTTTCTATTTCCTCTGGGAAACCTTCATACAATGATAGACTAGTCCGTCTTAATTTAATTTCTATTGAAGACCGTTTTAAAATTTTAACTATTTCATTCGTTGCTAAATGTTTGTATGGTATTTTTAAAATTGATATCTCTAATCTTATTTCAGTTAATTCGCGGCATTATGATCATCTTAAGTTTACTCACAGATTTGCTCGTACAAATGCTTTTAAGTTCTCCGTTTTTAATTGTTTTCCACGAATATGGGATCGGCTTCCAGTTGATCTTAGGGATGAACTTTGTTGCAATATTTATATATTTATTAGAAAATTGAAGGTACATTTTAAGCCCTAAATTTTAAACACTGTAAAAAAAAAATTTAATGTTTATATAACTGCCAGCCATATATTTTTAATATAAATTGTACATAGTTTGACATTAATTCAGATTGTATTTTTTTTTTTTTTTTTTTTTTTTTTTTTTTTTTTTTTTTTTTTTTTTTTTTTTACAGACCGTACTGTGTGGAGAGCCCCTTGACAGCAGACATCTGTTTTTGCTTTTGGGCAATCCAACCAGGCAGTCACGGTTGTGCTTCTTGTTTGTAATGTTTTTGTGTATACTGGAAAAATAAATGATATGATATCTCAACTGACCCACTTCTGTCAGAGCGGCGCTCAAAGCGAATTTCTGTAGACCAAGGAGGAAA
>NW_022753623.1:0-827 GCF_011630105.1 Anneissia japonica
GATATCTGGCTATGTGGATTGCTTCTAACATTCCACTCCCCCTAACTCATTTTTTTCAGATTTTATTTCTAGTCTAATATGGATCTACATGTGAAGACACTTCACAACAAACATAATATAAATATTACCAAGGAGAGTAAGCTGACATTCATAAATACGGGATAGTGAATTCATTTAGCTAATTCATTTATATTTTTCAGTTAATTAATCAATAATTAATAAATAAGGCCTTATTATATTGTTCAGTATATTTTTTATTTGTTCAGTATACTTACCTTGCCTCAACTTAGTGAGTCTTACCTTAGTGATATAAGGAGGCAATGAGTTAATACTCATAGAGACTGCCTCCTCTCAATGTTTCAATGTGTCGGTCATAGGAAACTTTGAAATGGTAAAGTATGGTATGAATTATATACGATATGTCTGTAAGGGAACCTATGGGCATTCCTACTTGCCTTATTGCTTTGTATGTGTTTATGTTTTATTGACTTGATTGAATATTGTAACTGTATATATTTTTTATCAGTGTTGCAAGGGAAATACATTTTATTTGATTCGATTTCCACAAAATAACGTATGGTTACCATAGGTTACTATAACTTATACCATATATTTGAATTAAGGCACCCATCGTCCAGTCCAAAGGCCGCACGTATTATAGTAGGGAGGCCTACTCCAATAAACAATATACGGCGAATTTGATAAAATCTTATAATAGAAACAAGAAATTTTAGTGGGTAGGCTTAAGTTCATTCCACTTATTAGTGAAATGTTTTTCGAAATTAATTTTAATTATTGCACTCATTTTTAAAATTAATTAATGATTT
>NW_022753624.1:0-1337 GCF_011630105.1 Anneissia japonica
AGAAGTCAAATTATTTGTATTAGAATATGAGTTATACCTTGCCTGATGATACAATTTATATGAGTATATATGCAAGTCAAAGAGATCATCATCTTTATTTAGCCATGTTTCAGTAAGGCATATGATACTTGAATTCACAAACAAACCATTACGCTGAAGATCAGCAAAATGTTGTTTAAGCCCCTGAATGTTATGTAACATTATGGAAACTTCACAATCTGAATCATGAACTTCTTCATCACATCGTACATATGAATTCATATTATCTAAGCATTTCTTTATGTTTGGATCACAATATACAAGATTAGGATTAAAATTTTCAATAATAAATCCAGATATTGAGGTGACACGACTGAGACCTACATATGCTTGTCCAGATGCAAAAATATTCTAAAGGCAAACTACTGCATTATTCATTGTCATTCCCTGCACTTTATGAACTGTGCATGCATATGCTAATTTGAGTGGAAATTGCTTTCGACTATATTTTTTCCCCATGGACTCTTTATACATTTCAAATGCCTGAATACTAATGTTATCATTGTCAAATTTCACTTTAATAGATACAGGTCTAGAACATTCATTGGACTTTATTATCTCTTCAACATGTCCCATACATCCATTTGTTAACCCCTTTGTAATATCTACATTCTTTATCAACATCACTCTGGCATGTGGTGCAATCCACAAATAACTTTATTTTTTTTTCTGCTGTTAACTTCAATATCTTCTGCTTTAATACTGATAATATCTGAACAGGTCTTGTGCAACATTTTCTTGTTCCATTCATTAACTTGCTTATTAAATGAATAAATATGAAGAGCATCTTCACTTTGCTCACCGGTTTCACGTGATTTGAGAACCTCTAAATCTTCATCAGACAAAATATCATCTCTTTCCTTTGTACGCAATTTGTTCAACAAAAGTGCAAATTCTGCATCTTCCTTTTGTCTCATGATTTGATCTAACTCTACTTGTTTAAAGTTATCCATCCACAATGATCCTTCCAGTGTGTCTTTATATAATGGGGTACCCATCACAGTGGACAACTGATAAAAATCACCAACTGCAATTACTGAAACATTGCCAAAAGGAGAATCATTACGTGTCTGCTTAATTTGCCTTAAACGTCCGTGGATATACCAAAGTAACTTTTGATTTACCATTGATATTTCATCTATAATCACAATTTGCAACTGACTCAGCTGATTACGAAGTGCACTTATTTTTTCTTCTCCAAGTGGTTGATATGGAAGTGAAATACTAATGGGAATAGACAAAGCACTATGAATCGTCTGACCTTTAATATTGTATGCTGCAATCCCTGTTGGAGCAAG
>NW_022753625.1:0-901 GCF_011630105.1 Anneissia japonica
GTCGCTGTGGCAAGCGCGACATCGGTCGACACTCCGTTCGACCCGAGCGCGACTGGACATCTCGCTGCAGACGACGCACGAAAATAACACGCATTGACTGCACGGCGTGCTCTTCTTGCAATCTCCGCAAATCTCACGTCTGCATTCCGTTCCGTGCATGACTTCGTCCCAAAAATTGGAAATGTTGGATAACTGCAACCTGATCGCCGGTTCGTAATTCGTCGCTTCTCTCGCTGCGTTGCACAGTTCGACGGGAACCTCCATCATCGTCATCCTTGATTTCTCTTAATTTTAAGCGCAGCGAGCGGTATAGCGTGTTATGCAAGTTTGGAAGATGCTAATAATATTCACACAACAAACGTATAATTTCATTTTTTTTAGTAATTTTTATTTTTCGATTTAACAGAAAGTTAGAAATATCAAAATTATAATAATTTAATGTCCCAAAGCATGTTCTTGAGGGCTTCCATCGGATTCGAGAATTAATAATGCATGTGCCGGAGATCTCTAGTCGCCTCATGCAGTCCGAGAGTCATCCGGTAACAGACCTGGATGTCGCCGACGTTGCGAACGGCCAACAATAGATTTCTGATGGTGTCCATAGACGAAAGAATTGTCTTCTCGTCGTTCGAATCGGGAAAGATGGCGTCACGCCATCTTCTGAGATTGCAAACGGCGAATTCCAAATCGATGAGATTCTTAGCGGTCTCCCTGTACATACGCTTACGTGTTTCTGTAGCCAAATCGAAGGATTTCCGGCCGTCTTCCTTCGTTCGGTGGATGCCCAAAGCAACGTTGAGAATGGCATCGAGTTCGTCTCCTTCGTATCCGAAGAAGTGTAGATTGTCGGGATACGTCGCCCTTGCTCTTCGCAGAGATTCGATGCAGGCGTTCATGTCGG
>NW_022753626.1:0-690 GCF_011630105.1 Anneissia japonica
TGCTCAAAATTACTCTTTAAAAAGAGCATGTTTTAGAATATTATACTTTTCAATCAGAACCGCGCTTGCTTCGTGAGGGTCAAAGTGCGGCGGATCACCTAACCCGTCCTCAGTGACGAGTTCAAATCTAGTTGGTGATCCGCTAACGTTAGCGGATCACCTCTTGTTATTGTCAGGGATCTTTTTGGTGATCCGCTACACTAGCGGATCACCTCTTGTTATTGTCAGGATCAACATCTTTTTGGTGATCCGCTACAGTAGCGGATCACCTCTTGTTATTGTCAGGATCATCATCATCTTCTTTTTTGGTGATCCGCTAACGTTAGCGGATCACCTCTTGTTATTGTCAGAATCTTTCTTTCTTTTTCTTCTTTCTTTGTGTCAAATTTTGTGACCACGATATCTCAAGATTGCTTCAACCGATCAACATGATATCTTCAACAATCATTAATCTTAGGGTGGAATCGATACAATAAGCTTTTCAGCGTGATAAGTCACGCGTGACTTCATCTACGCGCAATTTTGCGTTTTACGTAGCAAATTTTTTGATTGATCATAACTTCACCATCGTTAGGCCTCTTTTGTTGAAACTTCACACAGGTATACTTCATGTCAAGTACCATCTATATGCACAGTACTGTCCGAATTGCAGTTCATTACGCGCACGTACGCGTGCGCTAAAAATTAAAT
>NW_022753627.1:0-768 GCF_011630105.1 Anneissia japonica
TAAGAGTTTCGTGGAGGTCCTTTTCGTCGCTCTGTTTTTGAATATGTATGGTTGAGTTTACTTTGTCATGAATTGCGGAAAACATGAATAAAGAAATAAAATGAAAAATGTAAAAAATATGTCTATATGCGTACAACAACCAGATTATAGAATTTACCAATAGATAACTTTCAAATGATAACCACATGAACTACATTACTCCCATAAATTTTAGAAACAATAGCAGTATTGTACAAATAAACGGCATCATACTTTTTATGTTAATCATCTATTTATTTTGGCGCACATTGATCATACAGTGCTCCTATCATTCCTATCATTATCAAAATCGAACGCACAATGAACAGATCACATGCCTATACAATTTACAAATCGAGAATCGGGAAACAACCACATTACTTAACGTACCGCACTATATTTCCGAATTAAATAGACAATTTAGAAATATATACTAGAGGCCAGATACATTTTTTAACTAACCGTCCATTACATTCTAATTTATCAATGAAAGTAGTAACAAAAAAGATAAAAACTACGAAAATGTCATAAACTATAAATGGCTTTAATATTTTCTGAGTTAATCCTTTTCTTTTTTTTATCCAATGGTTACGGTACCATACCAAATTGGTGGGACACAGTGATAAACTAAATATCTTGTTTAATATTTTCTAAGTTAAGGGCACACAGAAAAAAAAATTATTAGACCATCACTCCAGCCCGCGTCAAAAAAATTGGGAAATATTTAAAAAATGTTTCTTTCTTGGCCGC
>NW_022753628.1:0-1004 GCF_011630105.1 Anneissia japonica
AATAACACGCCAATATTTATTACCTTGTATTTTGCACATACCACAGTATTCTTTAGAGCATCTAACTTCTTCCCAGTCATATCCCCTGGATTTGTCTATAATGTGGCATCTCTCATTATGATGTGTTTCGAGGTCTCTTGCATTAGACATATAATCAACTGAACTGTTATCATTCCAATAGTAAGTTGATAAAGTCTCATCTATTCGCTGGAGGCCTACATACACACGATTGTAATTAGAAGCTTCAACAAGTTGCTTGACAAAATTGTCTTCCTCCAGTGAATGAATTGATACAAGGGTAGCATTTATTGATTGACAGTTTATCACGGCATCATCGAAGTTATTATTGTTGCATTGAATTGTATAACATGCCTTTTGAAACATACCTTCAGTACACATTTCTATAATAAACAAGTAATAATTATTATTCGATTTCTATACATAAACATAAACATTTTCATAAATTAGCAGAGTATCTCATGACAAATGGCCAGTGGCTATCCTTTAAATGCATATACTGTAGATTATTTAAAATACGTATTGCCCTCAGGGATTAGCACAACAAGTCCACTTTACCGTTTGAATACATTCCCAAGTACCCCTGGAATTTTTCATCAGTAAACTTGTTTCACAAGTCATTGCGTAATACCCAATGAATCATAATAAATTTCATGATTGTAACTAAAATATTTAGATAAACTTCCACTAAAGATTATACTTTTTGAGTAAAAAAATGGATTTGAACCCAGCCTTTCTATTACCGTTTGTAAAAAGTACCAAAACACGACTAACGTAAACGTGTTTATGTTTGTGGAACATGCTCGTAATCTTGACTGTACAAAACACATTCTGATTTGTAATTCAGATGACGGAGGGACACCCTACAACGATTGCCACGTGCTTCACACACGAAATAACAATTCCATTTTGTGGTTTTAATAATAATAACAATAATGAAAATGTTCTATTTATAGCGCATATTGCACATTGCCACATTGATTATT
>NW_022753629.1:0-1332 GCF_011630105.1 Anneissia japonica
TCTGTCTTACCAATATAATCACTATTGCAGCCTGGACATTTAAAATGATAGACAACAGAACTTCAGTACTCCTTAGGGGTTTGATCCTTAGTAGATATAAAATGAGAAACATTTTATACTGCCATAAAGTTATGAATTTTACCTCTTTAATTAAGTGTTTCTTTACCTTATTTAAACATCTACGTAAAAAAATTTAGTCTTAGGTTTATAATTGAATGAAAACATAAATATAGGCCTATCTATATTCTTAATTATAATAGATGACAACTTTTTATGTTAATTCTAAAATAAAATAGCCCTGGCCTAGTAGTAGTAGGCCTAGCCTAGTACTGATTAGTAAATAGTATGAACTTATTAATATATACTGTATTTATCCTACCTACTATACCTAGCCTAGGCTCACCTATTAGTATGAAACGTAGGCCTACAGTATCCCCTACCTAGGCTAGGCTTCTTGCTAGCTACAGAGTAGGTAGCTAAGGACGGTACAGTTTGTTTTGTAGGCCCTTCAAAGTCAATTTTTGACCTAGGCCTACCCTCTCTCTCTCTCTACAACTAGCTAGCTATAGTCTAGCCTAGGGCTAGGGCTACAATAATTTACTTTATCACAGCTATTCTTCTATTATTTATTATTTTTAACGATAAGTTGACTTTCTTACCTCTTTGCATCCTTCAGAAATCTAAAGAATGACAAACCGGAGCAACTTTTTTCAGGGGTGGCGCCAGCGGGGGCCCAGGGCCCCCCACGTCCCTCTTCGGGGACCTCGACCCCCCCCCCGTCGGGCAAATCCTGACGCCAACCCCTGATTTTTTTTGCCAATTTCAGCAATTAATTGCAGTACAATAACTGTCCTACATTTCGATAGCCGCCTATTTAGATGCACTTCCGGTGCGATTTGTTTTTCCGTACGAAACATTTACATGACATTCCACTCGGTCCGTCTCGACTGAATCGATCCGAAAATCTCATAATTGCAAAATTCAGGAGGTCAAAAGGTCATCAACAGATAAACGTCTACAAAACAACTTCTGAGAGAACGTCGCTGTCTAATTTTTAAAAATACATTGATGTTACCATGCTAATATACTAATGGGTTGTTTAAAATTACCATTAGGCGAAGGAGCCCCGGATAACGTAACGAAGTTAAACCTCACAAAGTGAGGTTTTGGACGATTAGCGGCACAACTGATGTATGTGTATAATGTGTTTTACATGGACGGTTCCAAGGAGACTTTCCCAATTACTGAAGTTGTCACCGCCCAAAAAAGTGCGCTGTTCAATTAGCCAACTGGCCAATGGACACCGGTGTAACTGGAGCAGTGCCTTGTCTT
>NW_022753630.1:0-772 GCF_011630105.1 Anneissia japonica
AAACTCATCGCATTATTAATGCCATTGAATTGCTTAAAACGACATTAATTAATTAGCAGCAAAATGCCTGATAATACAACACGATTATTAACATATGATTGCACATATAATGTACATTCGTTTGTTTTAAATAGATAAAACGAAATATATGCCATCTAAATCATTAATCATTAACTTATACGGGACTTACACAAAATCTAATAAAATCCACTGTTGCTTTGGCAAATTAATGGCAGCATAATAATGCCACATTAATTATTTGGCAACATAAAAAGACCTAACAATAAAACACGAAATAATGGATACTGAGTCTGTAGCAGCAATAGCTTTGCGCCTACTTGGTGTTCCATACAAATATATCTCGGCCGAACTTGTTCAAGGCCGAACCGGTCCTACACCATTCTAAACAGACTTGAACTAGGCCTATGCCAAACCTACTTGACCTAGGCCTATTCCAAACCATTTAACTACAATGTACTGCATTGTGAATGCGCCATCGGCGTTCCATACATATACACGCATTGGCGGCCGTTCTGGAGGGCGGCCGCTATAGGTAGCGGCCGATATGGGCCTAATTCACTGTAATTTGCCTGTCGAATTACATTACCAATGTAGTCTGAAATCACTATTTTGGGCCATAATGGGCTATCTCTAAATTATCTCTAAATTAACTTTATCGTTGGTGGCGCTGTCCAGAATGAGAAAAATAATTTAAAAAAAAAAATAAGAGACTTGTGGCAAGTCTAGGCCTAGACTTGCCACAAGTCTCTTA
>NW_022753631.1:0-319 GCF_011630105.1 Anneissia japonica
CTTCAATACTAATAGACTTGGCCATTGTCTTTCCTCGCTTGTCAACGATCGACGGCACGAAGAAAAAGAGAGTTCCACTAGGCTCGTTCCCACAGCCGTTGATTTTTTCCACTTGACCCGATGTCAAAGGTCATGAAAGCACCGAATGATAAAAGAACCGTACGTAATGATGAAAGAGCCGAAAGCTAAAACTAAAAAGCACCAAATGATAAAGATCCGTAAGTGCGGCAAAAGCACCGAACGTAATGATAAAAGCACCGAACGTAATGTTTCAAAGCACCGAATGTAATGTTAATAAAAGCACCGAACGTAATGTAAA
>NW_022753631.1:439-609 GCF_011630105.1 Anneissia japonica
AAGCACCGAACGTAATGTAAAAGCACCGAACGTAATGTTAAAAGGGCCGAATAACAAATGCGCCGAACGGAAAAGAGCCACCAAAGGCAGTAACGGCGTTCCATAATCATTAGTGTTATTATGCTTTAGTATGAAGTTGTTTATACTACTATTATTGTTAATTCCATATG
>NW_022753632.1:0-1564 GCF_011630105.1 Anneissia japonica
TTATTATTATTATTATTATTATTATTATTATTATTATAATCGTCTTCGTCTTCATATACGGTAACACTGCAAAATGAAGTGTGCAAAAAAAAAATTTAAAAAAATAATTGTATATACTCTATAATTATATACTCGTATAAAAATTACGTATTAGATAAATAAATATAATGTTTAGAAAAGACCGTCCTCCGCAAGTCGAAAATAGCACTGCAAGCAGCCCACCCCTACCTTATTACCTGTAATTTTTATTATGAACATAGGAAGTTCACACAATGCCGCGGGAGGGCCTGACTCGCATGATATGAGGCACTTCTGGAAAAAAACCGGTACAATTCTGTAATGAAAAATACGCTAGCTGCTCGTTCTTCTTCTACCTATATTCTTTGCTATTATTACTGGATGCTGCAGTTAAGCTGGTTTTCCACTAGGCGAATTTATTCGCGTGAATCGAAAGCGTCGTTCACGTGCAAGCGCATTTACATTTCTATCGGAGTTTTCGCTTCAGCAAAATTGGTAGTTCGAACTGTTTATACTTTTTGTGAAGCGAAAAATGTTCGCAACCAATCAGAGCTCAGGAACCGAACCGACGCCATCGATTCGCACGAATAAATTCGCCTAGTGTAAAACCGGATTTATAGTCGCTCTCAGGAGCCGGCTTTATAGGTATGGAACGCCAGAAGGACAAATTACAAGTGGCGCAGTGCAAAAGTCAGTCGCAGTGCAAAAGTCAAGTGGCGCGGTGCAAAATTGAAGTGGTGCAGTGTAAAAATAAAGTGGCGCAGTGCAAACTCAAAATGCGTGTGCCACCACTTTAGTTTTGCACTGCGCCTCTTGACTTTTGCACTGTGCCATTTGACTTTTGCACTGCGATTGTAGTTTGTCCTTTTGGCGTTTATTGTTTTATAGTTTATCTTTGTCTAAATACATTTTGTCTGAGGGGTGGCACCAGGATTTGCCCGACGGGGGCTGAGGTCCCATTTCAAAAGATATGTCCCCGACGATAACAAAGAAATAACAATGATATAGGCCCAGTAAAAATGAGTTCATTTCCTTTTTGATGCCAAATTGGCGTTCCATACAATATCGCCAAAAGTCTAGTGGCACAGTACAAAAATCAAGTGGCGCAGTGCAAAAGTCAAGTGGCGCAGGGCAAAAGTAAAGTGGCGCAGTGCAAACTTAAATGCGTGTGCCACCACTTTAGTTTTGCACTGCGCTACTTGACTTTTGCACTGTGCCACTTGACTTTTGCATGACATTTTCTTTATTTTATTGAATTTTTATCTGGAAATTAAATCTCATTTTAATTTTTAGTAGTATTTTTTATCTCCTATTTAAATTACCATTTACACATGCAATTAATTAGGATTCAATTTCTCAATCATCTATATCAACAATTGGATATTTTCTTCGCACTCTGGAGTGTAAAAATACGGGGGAAAATAAAACTTAAGCGTAATAATTAACAGCACAAGCAATAAATATGAGGGAGGACATATAGAAAAGCATTAGCAACGATAATTAAAGTTATAAGGTCAATAATAACATACACAAAAATGCTAATTGC
>NW_022753633.1:0-1184 GCF_011630105.1 Anneissia japonica
TTCGGTGCTTCGTACCTTGGCGCCCCCACTTTTGCTAAATTCTGTATCCGCCCCTGTTTCTGGTCTTTGAAGGGTAGGATAATTCGGATGGGTATTTCCCTCTCGTCAGCTTGACAATTATTGCATGTATTATCAATCTTTAGACGATTAGACGTGATGAGGTCGTCCGGGTATTCTAGACGTTTGAAAATCCTTCATAGGTTGTCACATTCCTCATTGAATAAATGGCTAGATGATGAAAGTTTGTAGGCCCGATTCAACATGGTAAATATAAGTGTCTTGTTGTGCTTGTTGTCTACATGACGTCTATAATGTAGACAACAATCCGGTGTACAATATGGTTTCCTATCAACGCGTGTGTTGCAATTTGGTATAATATTTAGTAATTAGCATTTCTAGGAAAGGAATTGAATTGTTCGCAGCAGTTTCCATATAGTGAAGCTTATGGAAGGATGAATAATATGGTTGAGCAATTCCAGAAATTGGGTGGTGGATTCTGCATTGGGCATAAATACAAGAGTATCATCGACGTATCGCTTGTAGTATTTGGACATTTGAGTGCTAGATCAGGGGTGGCGCCAGGACCTGCCCGACGGAGGGGCTAAAGGCCCCGACACGGGGGGGGGGCTAGTGGAGCGAATCGAGTCTCACTTGGCTGGGGGCCAGGGGACCGCCTAGGGCCCTCTGGAAGCCACGGATATTTGATGAATTATGGCGAATTTTTATTACTTATTTGATAGGCATCGAGTTACTATAATATGACTTCATGTAGGCTATGCTTTCTAATGTTGACATCAGCTTCAAAACCAAAACATTTTGAATAAAGCAAGAAACAAAGAGTATGCAATGTAACCATCTAATTTATTTTCAAATCCTCATTCTTGAAAGTGAAATTCTATATTTTGGAAATTTTGCATGAAAACTGTCAACCACGTTGTCTTGGTCGAGGTTGCTTCACCTATCACGATGTATTCCAACCATCATTAGGTTATCTAAAATGAGCATTTGTCATAACAGAACGCAAATTATTTTAAATTAGTCTCATTGAATTATTATTATTATTATTATTATTATTATTATTATTATTATTATTATTATTATTGTTGTTATTGTGGTTGTTGTTGTGATGAAAAGTTAACACAAACGATATGGTGGCTAAACGAATATTACATGTAAATATTTGT
>NW_022753633.1:1219-2228 GCF_011630105.1 Anneissia japonica
TTGTTCCCCGACAAAATTTATCGTCTTCCCCGACGGGGGGGGGGGGCTATGCTTCCCCGATGGGGGGGCTATAGCCCCCAGCCCCCTCTGGCGCCACCCCTGTGCTAGATTCAAATCTTTCCTCTATGTTGCAGATAATGCATTTTCCATAAGTGCACCTAAAGGTGATCCGATTCTACTCCATCGACCTGTTCATACAAGTTGCCTTGAAATTGAAAAAGCTGGTCTTGAGTTGCAATAAGAAGAGTAATGAGATCTGGCTTACTTTGAGTCCATACGTGACATTAAACCAGTTGTCAGTGAAAGCCTTATCAGCAATAATTTAAATTTTCTCATCCATGGAACATTAGTAAATAAGGAGGAAACATGATAGGCCTACTAATGTCATCAACGTACATTGAATTTGATTATTTAAATAATTGTTTGTATTGAATAATAATTAATTATTGAATAAATCTTAATAATTTTATTGTAATGTAATTTAATGTTTACTCTGTAAATTTTGTATTGTGTACTTTTGTTGTAATGTTTATTTGTCATTGTTTTATAAAATGTATCTTCAATTCAGCTTTTGCTGCAAAAGGATGAGATTCTATGGATATTTTTATATTTATATTATATATTTTTCTGAATAAAGATACCATGATAATTATATAGAAACTGCAAGCGGAATAATGCAATAAGTAATATTAATTGGTGATTCAAGCTCCAGGTAGAATCTGAGTTCCTTTTATTCAAGTACTGAAACGCTTAAGGTGCGATTATGTCTAAACAGCGCCACCATCCAGCTTTAACCATCATCTGCGTCTCACAAAGACCGTGCACATCATGTAGCACGTTAATTGCTATGGTATTGATTTTACAATAATACTTTCAAATGTTGTTTATGTACAGTATATAGCTATTAAGTATATAATGTTCTTCGTTTAGAAAAAAATACATAGACCAAAAACACAAAGTATTATTCTAAAATTCATTTTATTTTCAAAAAGCAAGCAAGTCATAACGT
>NW_022753634.1:0-966 GCF_011630105.1 Anneissia japonica
ACCGTGAACGTTTCTGGGTTTCACTCCGAAAGTCCGGACGAACATCTTCTGCAGGGCGTACGACATCCTCGGCCTTTTCCACGCTTGCCAATCTGCACCTTCCAGTTCACGAAAAGCCAACAGGGAATCGCAACACAGCAGGTCGGGAGGTAGAGAACGTCCGAGACGGTCGAATTCCGTCCGGAGCAGCTTGAAGTCGAATTCGTATCCGTTGTGAGCGACCATACACACTGGTTTTGCCTGTCTGTCGATGAAGGCGCATATCGACTCGCAAACTTGGACGTCGAAGGGTCGCTTGTCGTTATCCAGCATAAGAGCATTGTGGAGACCAGTCAGATTCGAAGCGATCGGGGAGATTTCTTTGTTGGGATACACGCACAGCGTCAGCTTGTCCATCACCCTTGGCGCGGTGCCCGAGCTCTCGACGCTGGACCTGTGTTCGGCGATCAGGCACAGTTCGGTGACCTTGGGTCTGTCTTCGGCGTGCAGAGCCGACGTTTCCAGATCGAAGAAAACGAAGGACTTGATGATCGGATGCGACGGTTGTACGTGACCGAGCATCATTTCTTTCGTGAAGGCAACGTTGAATCTAAAAAAAAAAAAAAAAGATACTAATACAAAATATAAATAAATAAAATAACCTTTTTTGATATCAAACAAGTTAAAACTAATGCAATATGTTTTTAATTAAAGGTGGCTGACCTTACTGTTGGTGGTCTTAACGAAAAATATTAAGCGTTACGTTTATTCCAAAGCAGAGTCATTGTATATATTTCCATGGACTAATAAATAATAAAAAAAAACATTAATATAATTTATGTGTAATTAAATATGGTCGACCATGGGCTAGGATATCTGTCAATGTTTAAAGAATATTTACTAGGCCTATATTGTTTTTTAATCGGTATTGCAAACCCTACTATTGTTGATGTAGAAACATAGTTAATAAAATTTGGCTGAGCTTAT
>NW_022753635.1:0-511 GCF_011630105.1 Anneissia japonica
GCTCCGCAGTTATATATTGTTTCGGGTGCACATTTAAGGGGAGTTTGTTTATTTAGCAATCAATACAAGTATGCAAATTTGCCGTTGTACATCGGCTAAACCTATTATGACAGTACATTGTATTATAGTATTGTAAATGTACGGCTCATTTGTGACGAAAAGGAAAAAATCGTTAGTGATTCAGTTCAGATCGATACTACCTAGCTATTTGACATGACAGGCCTACTGTCATGTGAATTGTAGTGAGATGACGTACAATATATGGTACATTTTCCTTCGATATTTTTAAATAAATTACTCTCAACACTAGACACTCGTATAATCTTAAGTTTGTTCATACTTATTCTCGTACTAGTTTTCTGTGTTTATTTCCTTTCCTCGTACATGGGATGGTTTACCCAAAGAGGCCGGAGACATGCTTTTGTTTGGTATTGGACCTTTTTTTAAAATAAACTCATAAGAGCATTTTCGGGAGACGTAAGGCTGACAATTTTTGGCATTAAATTTTGCC
>NW_022753636.1:0-3341 GCF_011630105.1 Anneissia japonica
TCAGCGCACGTGTTTGTACCTAGAAATAGCTCGTCGTCTATTTTAGCATCTGACCTAATTCTGTCCTTGCAATAGAAAGAAAATCACAAACCTTGTGTCATCTTCGCCTTAAGAGTACCATGGCAATAAATATGTAGAAACGTTTCTTTCCACAATTATACTCCAATTATGCAACTAAAAAATAGGCCTAGCAAGTTGAGTGATTTTCTCGGGCTTATGAATATAACAGAAGCATGAAAAGGCTTTTAAAATGTACCGCATGCAATTATCAATGTATTGATAATTTTATATGGAAAATATAAATATGGAAATACATATTTCCTTTACAATATTATTATAACATGATCAGAACATTTATGGTAAATAGAAACGTAACATACAAGAAAAAAAAACGTATGCGAAACTAATCTATTGACTATACTTATTCAAGTTATTCAAGTTATACAGTAATATAGTAACAATAACAAACTTTATTACTAATAAAAATAATTGTTAATAAACTAATGTTACAGTAATTTAAATGACAAATGATACAATGTAAATTTAAAAAAATAAATAAAAAAAATAATAATAATATATAACATCATATCATATTTTAGTATTTATTTTATTTGCTGTATTTGTTATGTAGTAGAAAGCGTAGGATTCATAAAACGAAAATAAAAACAAAAACAAACTTTAATACTAATAAAAATAATTGTTAATATAATGTTACAGTAATTTAAATGACAAATTGGCTGTTTTTTTCCAGATACAATGTAAATAAATAACAATAATAATATAATAATAATAATATATAACATCATATCATATTTAGTATTTATTTTATTTGCTGTATTTGTTATGTAGTAGAAAGCGTAGGATTCATAACAAAACGAAAATAAAAAACGTCCGATAATATTAATTGATAGTTTAGTAATAATAGTATTAATTTTACTTGCTTTTAAGTAGCCTGTTGTTACTTATTAGAAATACAAAACATAAATAAAAAAAGTATGATAAACCGATTGACGAACTTGCAATGATAATTAGGCCTAGTTATATTAAATTTAGCGTTTCGAAAATCCATCGGCGCTCCATATATTTGTTGAAAACAAACCGCGACCGAAATGAAGCGCGACCGAAACGAGGCGCGACCGAAATGATCTGTATTCTATTCTATTACCGGTACAGTATTTTTATAAAGGATACGGCTTGATTACAAAGGCGACGTTTTTTTTTTAATTATTATTTTTTTTTTTTTATTTATCTCAAATAATTATCATATCATTGTCTCCCTCTGTTCTATATTTAGTTAAAGGGGTTTTTTTTCTGTAATGAAATTCTTATCTTATTGATTAGCTACTGTGCAGTTAACGTTATTAAAAAAAACGTTCTACAAAAAAAAGTGCCACGTACGTTCTAGTAAAGTAAATAAATAGTTAAGTAGGGCTACCGGTATACTCCATCCTTCTCTCACCAACCCCCGGTGGTGTTTAAGGATATTAGAATTGGAGATTAAACTGAAATTATTAATGTACTTTCAATGCCAGACTAAAATGATGCTTTGAAATAATTTCAAAATATCTGATGTTTAAATGCATCTTACAGTCGGACGTGATATGAGAATACGCTTCCAATGACAAGTTTAAAAATGTTTTTTGACAAGTTTTTGCTAGCGGTCTGAAAAGCGCTCCGATTTGTTATCAATGATCCTACTATATGAAATGTGACATGATTGTTATGTCATGTTCTCATATTCTTAAACTGTATAAATAGGTCGATATTTAATAGTGGGAAGGTAGGGAATAGAATTTAATATAGGAAAGGAAGAAAACTGTTAAATTGCGTTCTGCAGAAGGTGGCCAAAACGCGAATAGTCCACCCCCCCCCCCCCCCCCCCCCCCCGACANNGGATAAAACAAATCTCTGTGTACCGGTACACACATAGGCCTATTTACTGTAATAAGAATCAGAAAAAATTACCTGACCGTTTACAAAAGGGGAAAACCTTGAATTTTGATTAAAAGACACTTCAGAAGTCGGGAAAACTCATTTCTCGCCATCTAATAATCCAAATTTTCCCAGGGGGGACCCCGACCCCCGTTTTATTTGGGGTTCATCGATATACTGAAAAAAAAAATATGTATGCAGCGACTCAAGTTTTGTTATGTACTGTACATACACACATAGTAGGGCTACTAGTATTTACTGTAATAAAATTGAGAAATTTACCTGACCGTTTTCAAGTGGAGGAAAATCTTAAAATTTAAAGAACTTAAGTCATTTAAAGACACCTCAGAAGTCGGGAAAGCTCATTTCCTGCCATCTAGTGATCAAAATTTTTCCGGGGGGGACCCCCACCCCTTCCTCTTTGGGGTAATCTATTCATGGAAAAAGTATACGTATGCAACTAAATTTTTTTTTATGTACCGTACGGTACGTATACACACATAAATAGGCCTATTTACTGAAGAATGAGAAAGTTTACCTGACCGTTTTCAAGAGGGGGAAAAACTTGAATTTTGAAGAACATAATAGTCATTAAAAGAGACACCTCTCAAGTCTGGAAAGCTCATTTCCCGCCATCTAAGAATCAAAATTTTTCGGACCCCCTTTTTTGGCGTTTTTATGAAAAAAAAGTGTATTTGTAGGACAACATTTAGTGCTGAGCTATGCTACACCATGGCCGTCGGAACCGTACCGGCAGCACCGGTCTTTGTAGCACAAGACCTTCAATCTCAGTATATTTCCAGGGGTAGATCCAGAATTTTTCAAGCGGGTGGGGGGGGGGGGCACACAACAGGTTCAGAATATATAAGTGAGCACATAGGCAGAACCTCTACATTTTGTCATTTTTTTTAAATATGGTAAAATATAAATATTTAAATCTGAATGAGTGTCATAACCATAATCTGTTTTGCAACTCCAACTATAGAGTCCTATGAGATTTGCGGCGCCCGTGAGGGGAGGGGTGTCTCATCAGGGAGTGGTAGCATATCTTCCGTCTGGAGAAAGTCAATAATTTTAACGAGAAAACTGCTTTGAAAAAGCATTTTTACCAGCAGAAAGTGCCATTTCCGAGTGTCTAGAGAGGGGTCGGTTTTTAAAATTTGCTCACGTCAGCCCCAACCATGGTGGGCCTGAGGTACGTGTGGACTACGGTGACGGATTCAAGGGGGTCTGAGCCGGCCTCTTCCCGACTCCCTTAATTTTGTTCAAAAAAGGGAGAAAAAAGGAAAATGTAAAACTTAAATTAAGTCTGCGATTGCCATTTCCGGCCATCTAAAGGTTTCGTAATCATAAATTTTCTTACCTCAGCCCCAACCACAGTGGGGTTGAGGTGGTTTAGATTTTCGATC
>NW_022753637.1:0-765 GCF_011630105.1 Anneissia japonica
ACAATTGGAGAGCAGTTTTTCTATAGTTTTCTGGAACCATTTGGATTTAAATTACAAGAAATCCCAAAACCATTCTCTCTTGTATCTGCTAGTGGCGCAACCATACCCTACCTTGGATGTTTTGAGACTGACGTCTGGGCATTGGGAACATCCTTTAAATCCAGGGTAGTTTTAGTGATCAGAGAACAGTGTTCCAGCTTACAGAATTGGCGTAGGACAAATGTAGGCGGGATCTTGGGAATGAATGTCCTCCAACAATGCTGGGAAAGGCTCATCAGTACCGAGAAGCGACAGCACTTACACAAGATAGCATGGCCGACACCAGAGCCTGCATGGCAAAAAGCTTTGCATTCAGTAAATGAAAAAATGTATTTTGGCAAGGATGATGGGAAGATAGGAAATGCGTATATGGAGAAGGAGAAAAATGTTGTGATCTCAGCTCGCCAAGCTGTTGTAATTGAGGGACGTGGTCGCTGTGGACCAGGGATAGAACCATTTGAGGCTATGCTAGAACCAAATAAAGATGGAGGCGTCCTAACTGGAGTTATTGTGCCTCCATGCCTAGTAAAAGTCGACGGAGGTCGATTTCCAGTTGTCGTAGACAATGAAACAGACAACGAAGTAGTAATTTCGAGTACTGCATCTTTAGGAACTCTTTTCCATGGTGCCACTGTCCATGGAGATTTGGAGGAGGTGGGTTTTAGTAACTGAGCCTGCAGCTGAAGTGGCAAATATATTGGCAGTCGAAAGTACGCTACCAATACA
>NW_022753638.1:0-602 GCF_011630105.1 Anneissia japonica
ATCTATGTCTACTCTACATCATATCCAATTTTTTTAAAATATAGCAAAAAAAAAATGCAACCAACCAAAGTTTGCTGGACTAATTGTTAAGGTTATGAATTTGTTTGTTTGTTATTGTAAATTTTAGGAAAAAATGAGAATTTATTTATTTAATTATATATTCAATTGTAATAGGATTATCAAGTTTTGACTTGAAATCTTTAATAAAATATTGTAAATACGAAATATGGTACTATTTTATGTCCAGTGTTCTTATAAATTGATTATTTATTGAACTTTCCTCTTCATGCTGCATATTTTTTAAATTGATATTGTTTTTTTGTTTGTTTTTTATTTGTGGAACTTGCCATTTTAAGTCAGCATGGCTGTTAGCAGTGGAGTTGAATAACTGAGTGGTTAAAATGTTTGTCTTCTAATTCCAGGGTCCTGGGTTCGATTCCTGTCACGACCAAAAACAACTCCACTCCCTTAGCCTCATAAAGAGACTTCGCTGATAAAAACATCAAATTCCAAAAGAGTTTAAATTTCAAAAGGAGTATATACACTAAACATAGAAAACATAACTATAAGGCCCCATAAAAACAATTATTAGTTTATCACCC
>NW_022753639.1:0-672 GCF_011630105.1 Anneissia japonica
GTTTTGGAGCTGAACATGATAGGCCTACAAAAGTAATGTATACGCCCAGTCAACTGCATGCTATATGTACCTCGCACCCGCTGCCAGGTAGCCGTGATTTGCCTAAGGAAATTAGACGGAGGAAGAGAGGGAGAGCTGGGGATGTAAAGAAGCGGTTGAGAACAAGAAAATGTAAGCCATATATCCCGTCAATCATTTTAGGGAACGTTCAATCATTACCAAATAAAATGGACGAATTACGTGCTAATGCACTATATCTTTATGAATATAGAAATATAAGTGCCATGTGTTTTACCGAAACATGGCTGTCTGACAAACACAATGATGAACAGGTTGCTATAGAAGGTTTTTAAGATTTTGAGAGGAGATAGGACTGTTGATTCCGGAAAAAGTATAGGAGGAGGGGTTTGCGTGTATTTGAACGATCGTTACTGCCATCCAAATAACTCAACTATTAAATCATACAGGTGTACCCCGAATGCTGAGATCATGACTGTCAGTGTAAGACCTTACTATTTGCCAAGAGAATTTTCTCATATTGTGATGGTTATTGTTTATGTGCCACATAAAAACGTTGCTAAAATTGCTGCTAATGAGATTTGTGAAATGATACAAAATATTGAGATATCATCGCCTAACGCCTTTATATTGATTAATGGTGATTTCAATCAT
>NW_022753640.1:0-5405 GCF_011630105.1 Anneissia japonica
ATAATAATCAAAGAGGAAAGTGCCATTAATAAACGTAATAAGTTAGTATCATGTAGATCTTTAATCGATAAATTTATTTATTTTTTTTAATTTTTATTTTATTCAATTTCCAGGTAACATACAAAAATACAAACATACAGTGGAGCACCCCGTGGATTGCCGAAAGTACATAAGTACTATCAGGCGGCTCTCCAATGCAACACCATTACACAAACATTAAAATTTAAAAATTAAAGCTGCCTAATAAATAATCGAAGAGCAGTCACAAAAGCGTTAAAATTAAACACAGAAAGGTTTCTCACATCTTCAGGTATACCTTGCCACAAACGAGGAATTTGATGATTTCAATAGAGTGTAAGGTAATATTTTATGGAAAAATTGACTTGCTGTCGATTAACTATGCTTGTTATTTAGAATTGTGGGTCGAATTCTGATATTGAGATGCTAGAATGAACCTAAATGCAGATGAAAAAATTCGTTTTGGAAAGTTGAAATTTATATACTCCAAACGGCATTAATGATTTAGGATGGACGCAATTATCCACATCTCATACCAAGAGTAAAATATTTGTATTGCTTATTCACAATAAATAATGATCGTTGGCCTAACCTAATGATTAGATCACTTGTTAATTTAAATTCAGGCCCCAGTGGCATTACGTCGTACGCAGTGCCGATAGAAAATAACAGCTTTATTTCGCACTGTGGCTGTCCCGATAGAAACAAGCAGATTTTTCGCACTGCGGCAGTGCCAATAGAAAACAGCAGCTTTATCGCACTGCGGCAGTGCCGATAGAAAACAGCAGCTTTTTTTCGCATTGCGGTAGTGCCAAATCGGCACTGCCGCAGTGCCGATAGCCACTACCCCATGTGGATGATGTTACGAAACGAATGTGGATGGGTTTAATGCAGCTGTGTAAATGTCTTTATTTAAGGGGCTAATTTTATAAGCACTTTGTTGCTGGAATCAGTGGTGGTATTCTTTCTTCTACATTTTACTAATATTACTAATAATTCAAATATTGATCATCCCAATTGGTTTGTGCTTAAGCCAAAGTTTACTAGACTCATACAAACGAAAAATGGTTTGAAGACCTGAATGGTAAATAATATTTAACCTATTACACAAAGTGAAATGTGAACTTTGTCTAAAAAACTATTTACTTTTTTGTAAGTGCTATGCATACTGTACGCCTTAGCGAACTGGGCCACTGAGGGAATTTGAATCCCATTAGAAGCAAATGATTTTTAACATGCTTTTGCACATGTGTTCACAGCGAGGAAAAAACATAAAAGCTACACCATAGTGATAATTATGTAATTATATTTGTATGTGTATGGTTATAGTTACCTAGGCATATACTGTCATAGAAGACAAAACAATGAATCAAATGAAAATGAATCTGAATGAATTACAATGTTATAGGCCTACCTAATTATGACTATAAATTTAAGACTAAAAATAAGAATTTATTAATTAATAATGAGTTATTTATGCCCATATCAATTTGATTAAAAATAAAATTACTTTACCTGATGGATTTTCAAGATGAATATACAAAATATGGAAAAACTAAATATACTTATGTATGATTGAATTGTCTATAGTGAACATGATGATTGGTAACTATTCTACAATAGTAACTCTGAAGACAAACTTTTACATGTTGTTATATAATAACAAGAAAATCTGATTGGTGTTGATCGTGAATATTTAATAAATTTTGAATTAAAAGCATAAAAAACAATTATAATTCAGACCAATCTGTATATATTTTATATGTATGGCTATATAAGTTAAACCTATGGAATATATTAATTTTTATAGAACCTGTTGAAGACCTAGAAGTTCTATTCTATAGAACTTTTTTGTAAGTGCTATAGACTAGAAAAAAAGTCTGAAAAAAATGAGTTAGGGGGAGTGGAATGTTAGAAAAACCATATAGCCAGATATCCTAATTAATCCCTTCTGGTCACCCTAAGTCCTGTTGACACTTGATTTTACGTCTTGTATACAAATGGCGGCCATTTTTCAAAATGGCCGCCAAATTTATCTAAAATGTGCATAAAATTGGAACTAAATAGGCTACAGATATGTTTTTTTTTTTGGTGTCTAAACTCATAATTTCTAGACAGGCAACAAAACTAGACATATAAAAACTACTGCCACTCATGCCAGAATGGAACATAATTAAAAAAATAGGTGTTTATATATAAAGTCACAAGACACAAAAGATAAAAAAATCAAACTTACCAAAAGTTGTCGTGTTTGGTATCATTTAAAAGGAGCTGCCAATGATGAGTTATGTTTTCCGGTATATACGTATCAGAAATTGTGTAGTTTTCATATATTGTCCTGTAAATCTAATTATGGCATACTTATAAAAAATAAACAGGACTCAGTTGCCTAATGTTCGTGCGCTCTCGGAGTGGAGTGGGGGGTGGGGGTGGGTTCTCTTACTACTAACTAGCATTTTACTATCGAGTCTTAATCGTGCATAACGCATGTGCTTTATGGGCCAAGTCCCAGTTCAAATGGGTCCTTGAGAGGCCACGGGGGCCGAGCCCTTCTTACTGCTGTACTACCTATCAATCTATTAAAACGCCTGGTAACTTTTTCTATAATTTTCAAAAAAATCAAATAGAACAAAATCCCACAAACACACTCTTTGGCCGATATATTAGATGGGTTCAGTCCAACTACGACCCATCATTTTACTATGGAGGTTTGACCAGATATGTACACCTGTGTGCTTGGGGAAATGCTTAGTTCCTCCGTGTCCAAATGAACCCCGGATAGGCCAGGGGCCCCACTCTTACTTCATGGTGGCCAAGGCAAATACAGTATGTTGTGTTTCCTACTTATTGATGATTCTACATACAGTAATATTGTAACTATGAACAATGGTACCGTTATGTTACGTGCTGTATAACTACGTTCCGCAAACTTTGGGCCGCGAAACATTTTTGGAGGGCCGCGAAGCCGTCTGGAAATTCAAAAGAAAAATAACAAAGAGACGTTTTATCATGGAGGAAATAGTTTTTTAAAAGTTGCTTCATTGATACAGTGAATGCGTCGCTTACACGCTGCTAAAGTGCCAGATGATGCGTGCTATTGTAGTTAAAAGCGGTTTTTGTGTCTATGCCCCTTCGGGAGCCTTTATCTGTATATTTATTACTGATAGTTCTAGTATGCAACATCATTTTCTATAAATAAATATACTGTAAATATACCTTTTTAAAGCATTAAATACATGTCAAGCGCGGATCCAGAGTTTACCCTGGCTACCGCACAGATGTGTTCCCATATTGGGAGAGTCATGAAAAGAGAGCTTAGCTTGTTTTGTCGCTGGAAGATAAATTTTAGATATTAGAAAAGTTTTTGTTTTCTAGATTCTTTAAAAAATACACTTCGTGCATTATGAGACGTCTATTATTGAATACCTTTGAATTCATAGTTTTTCGCTACTTTGCTATGGACAATTATTAATAATTATGATGATGAAGATGATGATGAGGAGGAGGAGGAAGCTGTGCAAGATTAATTAACAGGCCCTTTGATGTGAAGTGTCAAGCGAGGCCCGTAGCCTAAGTTACGGTTGGGAATTTAAAGACATTATCGTCGTCGTCAAATGTTCAATGCACACAGTCGGACAATAGATGATTTATGATCTCTGTTTTGTATAGAAAGTAATCTGAAACCCATAAAATATCAGTTCAGGCATTCATTTATCTGTCTGTGGAAAACATAACATATAAATCATACAAAATAAAAAGAATTCAAATAAAATTAAAAATATGTAAAAAACATCTACACTAAATCAAATTGGAATATTTACTGCCTGTTGGATCCCAGTTTTAGTATTGCAGGGGCTCTGAAGGGTTTACAGTGTAACTAGTCGCCGTATTTCTGATAGATTGCTTAAAATGTAAAATATTTAAGATTTTATATTCAATACGGTACATTCTCAAATGTTATGTAAATCTCATATATTCCAAAATTACGTTATATTCATGCACCGAAGTAGAAAAATTAACTTAATAATTTTGATATGTTTTATGTTGAATGGTTTTTAATGATATTATTACAGTCTAATATGACCACAACATAAAGAAGTCCTCTCCTTTAAACTTCTAACCTACTAAACTTTGCGTATCTCAATATACATATATATTTCCTTAAATCAAAGAAGCCCACTCGTTAAATTAGTATATATAGTATAGGGAATTTTGTCTGTCAATCTCAGATATCCATGAGAACTTTAACCTAATAACTTTGATATGTATATGTTTTATGTTGTAATACGGTACCATACACAAATGTACGGTATTATTTATTAATAAAATAATACCGGTATTTTATTTGTATACAATAACATTTTATCACTGAGAGAACAGATAATGATGTCAAAATATTGTATATACATGGAGGCTTCATGATCAAAAGTTCTTGCCAAGATTTGGTATGTTGGTCCCTGGCGCGGCTGGGCTGCTGGGCCGCGGCTTGGTGCCTGGAATCGTAAATAGGCCGTGAAGTAAAAAGTTTGCGGAACGCTGAGTTAGAGCATGTTAAAACAAAAAATAGATACCTTTCAATATTTAATAATAGGCTTTATTAGGCCTATCTATTTTCTTCCTCCATGATTACAGTAACAGTATTAAAATTCAGAGACGGACAAAAATTTACTTCCGCCATAATATATTGTACAGTAAGCCTACGATTTCTGGATCACTTTTTGTTCAGGTCATCTAATAGGCTTGAAAATATCAATATAAAGACGTTTGAGTAACAAAATTCATTGATTGTGTTTAATAAAGTGTCACTTTGCTACCTAAAATTATGTTGCTCTGAAACATGATAAGGCCAATCTGAATAAAATGACCATCGTCCTTCAGGCCCGTAGCCAGGGGGGGTTTTTATGGTTCGGGCGAACCCCCCTTTTCTAGCGAACCCCCTCGAATTTTTGAATGAGTCCCACTCGAAAGGAATGTCTGTTTTTAACTTACCTAGCATTAAATCAAAATTTAGCACCTAATTCATTATTTGGTCACCCGTTTTAAATTGTAGCCTGCGATACAAGCATTCATAGAATTTCTCAGCTTCAAAAGTTCGGAGATTTAAATTGAACGCAACGCCAGCAAAACATGACTTTGGTGATGGCACACATAAGAATGGCAAACATCGATAAAAATCCGGCTGCCGTCTCAACTTTCACTGACCTTTGGCTGGCTGTAAGAAATGTACCAACCGTTAACGAAACCGATCGCCGTCTACCTAGAGTAAATGGTGCCACCAAACGAAGCTAAAGTTTTGCGACTTAATCCCGCCACCAAATGCAGATAATGTTTTGCGATCACCAGATTGTGGATTGTGTGGTTAGTAAATTCCATAGCCATACTGTCCA
>NW_022753640.1:5910-6333 GCF_011630105.1 Anneissia japonica
CTTTCTTTATCTCGTTCGAGAATCAATTCACAGAGAAAATTTCTCCTTTCCGACCAAAACAACCCAGCCAACCACGCACTTGTAGAATCTAGTAGTCGCGAGCAGTCTTGCGAGTTTATTGTTATAACACAACCGTTTAAAGTGTGACGGGAACCCGAACTTCCGCAGGGGTTCCGTAATAATACCGTATACACTCGCGTAGGTGACCCGTGTATAAGACGACCCCCAAGTTTTAGAAGATTTTTAATTGATATTTGTATGTCTGGCGTATAAGACGACTTCCAGTTTCATTATCGGAATTCCTAATTTTTTGTGGTCCTGTATACTGCGTCTAGCTGGATAAATGGAGCCAAATGCAAGGGTAATCTTCCAAATAATACCATTTTATGAGTTTTTAAATCTTCACCACCAAAATCGTATTTT
>NW_022753640.1:6425-12763 GCF_011630105.1 Anneissia japonica
ACTAGGCGAATTTATAACAGTTACATTTAATAATTTAAATTGTTCGGATGAAATATATATGAAGGTTATCCTCGTTTAAGACAGTTCAATACAAGTTTGTACCATACTGTGTGTCTTTGTATATGTTCAATTCTAGTGGAGGTTCTATCTCTTTTGAATTTCTTTTGAATATAAATTAAATACTATACTTAATTAATTTATTATTGCCCACTTGAATTGTATAGTCCTAGGTGCTGCAGTGTTCTTTGTAGAGCGCCATATATAATTGCTCGATGTGCTCATCCGGGTTCGATGGCTCCTCCAATTTCAAGCCAGCGTTGCAGAGTCTCTGTCGAGTTAGGTTGCATATGAGAATGAAGAAGATAATTCTGATAGAAACATTGATTTATTGCTTTAAGTACTGCGACAATAAGATTCAGAGGCGAGTCGTGAAAATAAAAAGAAAAAAAAAGAAAAATTGACCGCCCAAACGCATAAGGTTATTTTCGGGCGTCAGCAACTAAAGAACATAGGGCCTAGGCTATTTAATATTATGATGTAGCTGGGCATGTGTTTTATGGTGATAGATTAATTAAAAGAAGTTTAACATTGTTCTGTGTATATTATTTTGATGCAATTTCAAACGAACGGCCCCTGATTTTCCTGTAATTTTTGCAGTATTTCAAATGAATATGTACCCACATAACTGTCTTCTTATCGGATTAAATTCTGGTCGAATTTTGGCCGATATTGAAAACAAGTTTGGCCGAATTTGGCCGTGAGATGGCGTGTGTTTGGCCGTGAAGCCTGTCGACTATCTGGCAACCCTGATAATGTACATAGCGCACACTAAACTATGTGCTTTTGGAGCATTTTGAGGAAATTGACTCTCCTTTTTTCCATCCCAAACAAAATATTATTAATAAATCAACATGGTCCATCTCAGTCATCATAGTTAGTCACAAAATTAGGCTAGGAAGTTTGTTTTCAACAGCAGACACACACTACAGAACGGAGTGCGTCAAAACGAGTGTTTGTTAATTTTTAGTGATAAGGAATCATGAAACGTCCTAGAATAGGCCTGACTTTTTTTTCGTTCGCTGTTGCAAAGAAGGGTTATTTATTTCAAAATCAATTAGCCTAGCCTAGTGCTGACTAGCTTGGTTCTGCTCGTTCATTTAGACAGAATTATATCCCGATGACAACAAACTAGTGTAGGCCTAGTAAGTACAGTATTACGTACTACAGGTACTAGGCCTAGGCTTTTGTTGTAAAAGTTGAAGTGCATGTACAAAATGCATCATAGGCCTTATGTTAAAAAAAACCCATTTTGTTAATTATTATTGGTTGGCCTGGGACCGGGGCAGGCAGGCCAGCTTTACCGTCGAAAGTCCTGGAATTCGACGATGACGTCAGTGCACGTTTACAAACGCCATTGATTAGAATGAAAATAGACGCGCTGAATTTCGTTTTTTTGGTCATGAAAGATAGAATTTATCGAACATTTATCTATATAAAAACAATATTAATACTGTAGAAATTGTATTTCTAAAGATGCATATAATTCATATTTCATTTGGCAGACAATAAATATTCAGGAAGATATAATAAAAACGATTATTAATTCTAAAATGTGCATAAAATCTCAACTTTTATTAATCAGTACGGTATGTAGCCTATTACAGTATGTTTAAAGTCTTAAACTAATAATTTCGAATTAGGCCTAGTATATAATAAATAATTGTATTAAAGTTTACGTTTTCATGATGTCAGATAACGTATTGAATATGATGCTATATTTTGGGCTCTGACTTATTAATTTAACGATGGCCCTGTCAGTAGTAGGCCTAATGACAATATTTGTGCTTTTTTTAGCCATGTAGTAAAATAGTACTATTATTTTCAGTGTACAAAATGAGAGTCAATAAGATGTAGTAGAAGAAGAATAGGAAGAGGAAGAGGAGGAAGAGGAAGAACTTAGCTTTTTTTAAAAATAATAATAATAAATGTGTTGAATATATTGATATTGATTGTGCGATGAGGGTTTTTTTTTTTTATATCTTTCGGTGTTATTTAAACATGCCAATTCTCAGAAAATATTTTCTAATTTTATTATATTACCACTTTTTTATTACATAGATCTTTTTCAAAACATAAATGCTTTAAAACATCATTTATAGACCCATTAAAAACAAAAATCGCTCTGGCGACCCCACCGTAGCCCTTAGGCAGACCCCTGGACCCCACGCCCAGAGAACCCCCACCCCCTTGAGATGACCTGGCTACGGGCCTGTCCTTTAAGGTCCAATTGATGATGTTGCAGGCGTTTATCATCCGAATATCCGAATTATTAGTAGGCCTATAATGTACTGTATACATTATTTTAATCGATTTCAACATGCTGTGTATAATATTTAATAATAGGCCTACTATGATGGATAACCAAGTATTTTATTCTTTATTTAGGTGGAATTAGTGGGTATGCAGCCGTCCGGGGCTCATACATTTTTGAAAAAATTAAAAGAAAATATTTTGTCAAAAGCGTTGTATTATTAGATTGCTCGGTAAAGTAGTAAGTAGGGTCCCATCTTTCCGGGACTAATTTGGACATGGAGGAAGTACCGGTAAGTGTTTCCCCAGAAAGCACACAGGCATTACATAACTGGTCAAACTTCCATAGTGGGGCAATATTTTTGTGTTTTTAATTCTAATTTCGTCGGAATTGATGAAAACTCCCTAAAATGTGCAATTTATAAAGGAAATTTGCCTACCGTAACAAGAAATGCACGCAAAGAATTTGAGAATTTTAGGCACTTTCAGAGGATGCATTTGTCAAGGGGTGGAGAAAAATTTTCCAAAGATGGATAATTTCCCCTTGTCCCCCGGTGCTTTTAATTCTAATTTCGTTGGAATTGATCAAAACTCTCTAAAATGTGCAATTTTTAGAGGAAATTGGGCCATGTTAAGAAGAAATGCGCGCGAAATTTGAGGTTTTTAGGCACTTTCAGGGGATGAAAGGGCATTTATAAATGGGTGGGGAAGATTTTTCAAAGATAGATATTTACCCCTTATCCCCTAGTGGTTACGCCATCGGGCAGCATAGATCAAAGGAGTTATGACAGTTTTTGAAGTGGAGAAGAGGTTGCAGGGTGTTGTGAGTCTGGTCATTATGATATCTTCCTTTTTATTGTCTTTATTTTTCTATCCTTTTCTTTTCCTCTTCTTTCTCTTTCCCTCCCTTTCCCCTCTTTCTTTTCTCTTATTACCCAGCCCGGTACGACGGCTTGGTCAGCCCGATAAAACCCGTCAGGGGAGGGGCAGTTTTCCCCTCCCCTGACGGTTTTTTCGGAAATTATAGAAAAGGTTACGTATTGTTAAGCGTTGTAAGAGAGTGTTGAGTATCAGTGTTACTGTAAGTATAAGTAGTGGCCTCTCCAGGGCCCATTTGGACTCGGACTTCACCCAGAAAGCACATTCGTTACTTAAGGCTTGGTAGTAATGTGCTAGGTAGTAGTAGGAGCGCCCCCATCCCGAGAGCTCACGAGCTACGCAAATTGGTCCTGTTTAATTTAATATGATATGCCATAAGTGGACTTTAGGGGACAATATATGAAACACTACACCGTTTCTGATATATGTAAACTGCAATACATTATATAGCATTGGAAGAACTTTCCAAAGATACCAAACACTTTTGGTAAGTTTATATACTTATTCTTATTTTATGCACATTTTAAGTATATTTTGCGGTTATTTTAAAACAAATAAACACTTATTTTTTAATTATGTTCCATTCTGGCATGGGTGACAGTAGTTTTTATATGTCTGGTTTGTTGCCTGTATAGAAATTATGAGTTTAGACACCAAAATCATATCTGTAGCTTATTTAGTTCCAGTTATATGCACATTTTAGATAAATTTGGCGGCCATTTTGAAAAATGGCAGCCATTAGTATACAAGGTGAAAAATCAAGTGTCAACAGGGCTTAGGGTGACCAGGACGGATTAATTAGGATATCTGGCTATGTTGACTGCTTCTAACATTCCACTCTCCTTAACTTGATTTTCAGGCCTCTTTTTAAAATTTTTTTTCCTAGTCTACTATGCATACTGTACGCCTTAACCAACTGGGCCACTGAAGGAATTTGAATCCCATTAGAAGCTAATGATTTTTCACATGCTTTTGCACATGCGTTCACAGCGAGGACAAACATAAAAGCCACACCATAGTGATAATTATGTAATTATATTTTTATGTGTATGGTTATAGTTACCTAGGCATATACTGTTATAGAAGACAAAAACAATGAATCAAATAAAAATTTGAATCTAAATGAATCGCAATGTTATACCTAATTATGACTATAAATTTAAGACTAAAAATAAGAATTTATTAATTAATAATGAGTTATTTATGTCCATATCAATTTGATTAAAAATAAAATTACTTTACCTGATAGATTTTCATGAATGTACAAAATCCAATAAAAATGTCAACACCAACTCTTACAACGTATAAATCTGTGATTTCAATAACAACCCACTACTAAGAACCGTTGTATCTATGTTTTGATTGGGCCGTCGCTCAATATTTATTGTGTTAATTAGGCATGCGCACTATGAACATTTTAGTACTGTGTGCAAAAATACCATGTAATAAATAACATTATATCATTGAGACAAAACTTTACAGAATTATAATGATTACAAATACCGAACCTGTTTTTCTATTATGACTAAACGTTTTAAAAGAGGCTTAACTTACAGAAGATTCAATATTATATAAATCAAATGTATGTCTAAACCACTACCATGGTTGGGGTTTGCCGACAAAGGGGTCCGACATGTCTGACGGAGGGGTCAGAACCAAGGGCCTGTTTCGCTATGCGCAATACTCAATCAGACAACGAACTCGAATTGCCTTTAGTCTACACTTTTAATTCTCAAACAAACCTCGGCTCGGTATAATCGGTAGGTTCGAAAATCTACAAAAAAACAAACAATTATATTATTTAGATTTTCTCCAGTATAACTATTACATGTCATGTGTAACCATATAAGTTATCAATACCACATACTGTATTAATCTCAGCATAAAATCCTAACGGCAATGGTAAAACTCGTGTGCTTATATCGTACTATACAAACAAAGCCCTACTATCTACCTATTAACTCCGCCCACCCCTCACAATAATGAGGGCGCTACATAGCGATTAGCTATAGGAACTCTAATTAGCTCCTAATGCACACGTGCACGACGGCCGAGTACCACAATCATTCGTTTCTAAAATCTAGGCTATCTACGGAGTATTTATTTATTAATTAAAATCAATAATCACTAACAAGCTAAAGTTAACAGTAATCATTCATTTATAATCATAACAATGGAAAGCAATCAACTGCTTGGTAATCAGATCTTATCCCATACAAAAATTTTCTATAGAATTCTATAAAAAAGAAATCTATAGATTTTCTATATAGTATTCTATAGAGTACCTATAGAAAATTTTATATAAGTTCTATAGAATATTTCAAACAAATCCTATAGCAAATATATAAAAATGTTCTATACAATCTGGATTTCTATACAATTTCTAAAGAAAAGTAGCTTACTTCTCTATAAGAATCTATAGAAATTAACAGCATTTCTATAGAAAATAACAAGTGTTTCTATAGAGAGCAACGCTGTTAAAATTTCTTTTCTATAGAAAACTATTATTTTCTATAGAAATTCACAATACTTCTATAGAAAAGAACAGCATTTCTATAGAAATTATTGCAGATATAATTTTTTTCTATAGAAAACTATATAAATCTCTATGGAAAATAACAGCATTTCTATAGAAATTATTGCAGATATAATATATTTTCTATGGAAAACTGTATTATTCTCTATAGAAATGTACAGAATTTCTATAGAAATAATGCTGATATATTATATTTTCTATAGGAAAAAAGAAATAAAAAATAACGTTTGCATTGCATCATCTAAAAGTAGAAAAAAAAAACTGGATTTAATATCTTAAAAGAATAAACTGCATTGAATTTTACTAGCATTATGAAGTCACACGATGTAGCACTAGTGGTATTGTGCAAACATATAAAGATTTATAAAAATTATTTTACAGTATATAATAGCTGTATTTACAGTAAATTGCAGGCCTATACAAAATATTATAAATATATTAAATAACATCAAGGTACTGTAAGCGATATTGATAAGGGTAGATGAAAGAAAAAGTTTTATATATTTTTATATACTATTACAGTACAGTATTAGATTTAACTTTACACAAATTTAATAGATGTGAAAGACTCAAAAAAGAAATTCCAAAACATAAGGTGGATAACCCTGCACTG
>NW_022753641.1:0-255 GCF_011630105.1 Anneissia japonica
ATTGTGGATTGTGTGGTTAGTAAATTTCATAGCCATACTGCCCATTGCGGACACTAAATTATTTGATGATGGAGCATTTTTGGAAAATTGACTCTCCTTTTTTCCATCCCAAATAACATATTATTATTAAATCAACATGGTCCATCTCAGTCATCATAGCGAGTCACAAAATTAGGAAGTTTGTTTTTAACAGCAGACACACACAACAGAACGGAGTGCGTCAAAATCTAAAAAATACGTACTGGCATTTTGTAA
>NW_022753641.1:273-734 GCF_011630105.1 Anneissia japonica
CTTTACAGTATGACATGTTTCATTAACATAACATACACTGAGGATTGCCAACGATTTGGGTGGGTATTCAAACTTTTACGATATGGTGAACTATTTCGATTAAAAAGTGATTATATAAGAATTAGATGAGTCACTGTCACAATAAAACAATTCGCGGAAGAGGAGTATTCAAAATATCGGTACTATTAATATGGGACTAATCAGATGACTGACGCCGTTCTCCATCGACAATTGATTTTATGTGCATTATTTATCTACAATTCTTATCTACAATATATACACTAGAGAATATTTACACTCACAATTAAAAAAAAAGTTACCAACAACGACATCTAAATAGCTGTGGGAAAAACAAATTATCAGCCTGCTGCTCGCTGCCTGAATAGTGATCATAATTGAACAATAATGATGCAGCAACACGCTTGGTCAACTTGTAAAAATTTAGAGCCTTCTGTTGTTTG
>NW_022753642.1:0-1051 GCF_011630105.1 Anneissia japonica
TATGTCCTTCAGAATGGAGTAATATTCAAGCTCACATCCATATAATGTACATTACAAAACAAATGCTTCTTGGTAAAAGCTTGTAAACCATATTATCATGACTGATGGCCTACAATGAAAATTCTTTACTGTTTCCAACCTAAAATAAATTATCATTTAGTCAAAGACAGCTTCTAAGTCTAAAGCCATTATTTACAAAGCCCTACTGTACAGTACAGCTGAATGCAAGAGGGGCATAAAATATATAGTTTAATATATTCCATATTTAAATACTATAATCATTATATAATATATATATAGTTTAATATATTCTATATTTAAATACTATAATCATAAATATAATAAATAGTTTAATATTCTATATTTGAATACTATAATCATAAAAATATAATAAATATATAGTTTAATATATTCTATATTTAAATACTATATTCATAAATATAATATCTATATAGTTTAATATACTGTATTTTATTTCTAAATATTATAATCATAAATATAATAAATATTATATTGTTTAATATTTAAATACTATAATAATAACAATAATACCATGCTTCTATAGCGCATTCCGCAAAAAAGCCTCAATGCGCTTTACAAAAAGAAAAGACAACAAGCAGTAAATAATCATTTTGACTTAAACTACGGTAAATAAATATAATATCGCTATACAACAACCAATTCCTTTATGATTATTCATGCTGAACATGACACCACCATGTGACAGACTGAGGGACGTCTCGTGGTAGAATATCAGAAATCACACAGGTTAGTATTCATGGTGAGCATAAAATTACTAGAAACATTTGAAAGTATGGCTACTGTACTGAACAATGTGATATACAGTGTTATTCAGAGTTCTTAAAATAGGGAGGTTAGCCATACATAAAATATAGTACTGCTCATGTACAGCTAGGTTGCCATAGATCAGAACACCTGCTTACGTTTACAGGTAGATTGAGAAATGTGCTGTTCAACATTGGGTGGGTGGTTGCTGTTTGATGTCAATAATGAAAAGTCATCATCACCTACATATTGTTTACTGTTGATG
>NW_022753643.1:0-572 GCF_011630105.1 Anneissia japonica
AAGTGTCAATCAAACTCAGCATCTGCTCAATCACAACGGAGCTAGAAATACGCGCGTGTCCCACAAACACATGTGGTTTCTCACAAACGCAGTGTGTACGAACGTTTTGTGGAACCATAGCAGTAATATTCAAGAGGCGGAGTTCAGCAAAAAGTACCGTCTATACAGAGCTTTCCGCTAAACCCCGTCCCTTGGATTTTGTTATTACGGTCCACATATACAGAGTAGGACTACGTAGGTGTAACATTGCGTTGTGTTTTGCAAGACTTTTTTCGTCTTGAATAAATTTTATGTTTATTATGTCAAGCGTTTCATATTGTATCTGCTTATATTTACATGTCAATACTACTACTACTACCTACTACTACCTACTACTACCTACTACTACCTACTACTACCTACTACTACCTACTACTACCTACTACTACCTACTACTACCTACTACCTACTACCTACTACTACCTACTACTACCTACCACCTACTACTACCTACCACCTACTACCTACCACCTACTACCTACCACCTACTACCTACTACCTACTACCTACCACCTACTACCTACCACCTACCA
>NW_022753644.1:0-840 GCF_011630105.1 Anneissia japonica
CTTGGCGTTTGTAACGTCTTTGTCACTCAGCTACTGTAAGTTACTATCGATGGTAGATGTCTACCAATTTGGTGTTTTAAATATTAAATTAGAAAAATCAATCGCAAATTAAATTGTTTCAATGAATGCATGATAAACTTTGAAGGGACCTTAAAGGTGGACAGCTAAATGAATTTACTGATGTTCCTGATAGCGGTTTAGAGTGATGTCTCCTTTAAGGAAATTAAAAACGTATGAAAGTAACAAGGATGTAGGCTGACATTATCGTACACTACTGAACTTCTTCCTTTATCTTGTTAATTTACAACAATGTATGTTGGATTGTTTTTTATACAAAAGAAACTTTTATTTTATATGTCCATGCTTTAACTTACTAATTTTACTTGTTTTGCAAACCTTCTACCCATCGAAAACACTCTTGAATTTAAAAAAAAAAAAATATTTTTCAATTATTAATGCTGTAACCATCGCACCGATCAGTGTTATTTTTTAACTGAAAAAGTTTCACTTATGTTCAATTTTGTTTACAGGCCTGTTTGGGAAGTGGGTCGTGGCTAATTTCCTGACCATTTTTTGGGGATTATCAGCCAAAACTTTAAGAACCACCGTGCTAAAAAATATAAAGTATAAAATGTAAAGTATAGGCCTAGGTGTTGCCCATACCATTATTAATTAATTTTCATCTAAAGCCAGAATTCAGAGGAAAATTTTCTTTGATATGTTGTAGAACTGATTTATCTAAGACACGAAAAGCATATTTGACGAAAAACTTGGAAGCAGTTAATGAGATAAAGATTTTTTAATATTTAAGAACTGGGGGAAAAGGGGCGTAACCACTCC
>NW_022753645.1:0-508 GCF_011630105.1 Anneissia japonica
AACAGGTCTAGCAAGGAGCAATTAAATCCTACGGCCACAGATCCTTTTTATTTTCAGCTGTCACACTTTGGAACTCCCTCCCAAAACATGTTATCGCTCACCTTCAGTTGCTGTTTTTTAAGAACAATCTCAAAACTCACTTTTAACATTTGAACATGCACAGCGCCATTGATTTTTACTTTGGTTCAGTGATATTGGCGCTTTATAAATTATTATTATTATTATTATTATTGTGGTTGGTACTCATCGTTCTTATGAAGTACAGTAATGATAGTAGGTTCGAACCTACGCTGTGAATTTCGCTTGTTCATGACCTTGCCACCACATCCCCCCATCCCCCCCCACCTCAAATGACCTCTTTTCAGAGGTAAATACAGTATAAATAATTTAAAAGAAAAAAATATAAATTATTTAAAAGATAAGTAGAGCAGGTATATATAATCCTATGCAAGTATAGCAATACAAAAATTTATTTTTAAAGATTAAAAATATGTTGCTTCAAACAAAT
>NW_022753646.1:0-993 GCF_011630105.1 Anneissia japonica
TTTCTAAATCATATTAGGTGAGCATAAGCTTCAGGTCAAGGTTGAATGTTATATACCTTAATTTTGTGTTCGCGCCTTTTAGCGTGCACGTACGCGTGCGTCAACATTTATATATGCATAAAACCATGAATATTTTTAATCAGTTATAGCTCCTTAGGATGAAAGGTGACCCCCAATTTTTATTACATAATCTGAAAGCACATGAGTTGTAGATACGATTTTTTACTTTATAATGGCTGATCGGACATTGTGACGTCATCATATTGCCATTTGAATTTAAAAAACTGAATTTTTATTTATGATGCCATTATGTTTATTCTCGTTTGAACGTATCTCGCTTATTCTTGATTGATTGTCTCCCAACTGTGAGTATGTAATTGCTAAATTAATTCTCTTGAAGACGTGTCCCTTTATTTTCCATTTTAATCACGTCAGCATGGTCAAAAAGAATAAATTTTTGGAGCCCTTTTATCTCTCTTAAAAGATGTAAAAAAAATAGAACAGATGAGGGCGGCAGACTGTATTTCGACGCTATCAGACTAATATATATAAAAGTTATGTGAAGGGAAAATTTTGTGTGGCATTACCAACTAACAAGCGGTTTTAAATACACTTGAAAATGTTTATTTTCGTGTGCTGTTACTGTACACGCACACATGGTGACGTGCGTGTCTGTTAAAATTTGAAAATTCTCCATATTACTATTCAGATAGTTTAAAGAACGTTTCGGGTCATTTTCAGCATTTCAAAACTTTCCATAATTTAACCACCGTACGTTCATTTCCACGCACACAGCACATACCAAAGCTGGAAATCACTTTTTGTTACATACTGTGTGTTCCTGACACATTATTCATATCAGGAGTCACTCTTTGTGCTTTTACCGTGCTCGCGGGCATCAAGACGTACGTGTACACATACGTAAATATTTTAAAATGCTGAAAATCATTCTTTAAAAAAAACTAATTACAGCATATTTTAGCATATTATGAC
>NW_022753647.1:0-796 GCF_011630105.1 Anneissia japonica
GTAGTTGTTCATCTTAATGTCTTCTCCATTAGATAATATTTAAACCGTACTTGCACACAATGCTGTCAGCACTAAGTCTCATGTTCTGTAACAAAGACAGAAAAAATATTATGTATTACTTAATCACCGCTACCTCATCAAATGCAAAGTCTACTTTCTTCAACAGTTTGAGTGGTTGTACCATTGTTTAGTGACGTCGCCCGCGAGCTCTCGGGGGCGACGCCCAAAGAGGTTTCATAAGGGAAGCGCTAAAGTATAAAATTAATGAATATAATTGTCGGTGTTTTTCTCGAAATTGTTAGGGCAACTGTGTACACATGGGCAATTGTTACTATATTATGATTCTATGTATTTGGAATTTGTGATATGAATAAAACAAATACTAATATTAGTAATAATATTAATGATAATAATAATGATAATAATAATAATAATAACAAATAATGATGATAATAATAATATGATGATGATAATGATGATGATGTGAATAATGATAATAATTAGGATTAACATATTAAATCGCAATGTTTACATTTAAGTCTGTCTCACTATTTGTTTTTCAAAGGGTATTCATCACTGAATAAAAATAACCCATAAGCAATACTTTGCAATGAATTTAGGCCTAGAATGACGATACCTTACACCAGACACTAAATTTAGACAACTTTGATGCGCAAAATGAAGAAAAATAAAAATAACTTTCTTACATAATATAATATAACAAAAAATCGAAAAAAAAAACTGTTTCTAAAAACGCCGCCCCTATTTTTCAGCTGAGCTAGGGCCGGCGCTGGAG
>NW_022753648.1:0-1216 GCF_011630105.1 Anneissia japonica
CAAGCTATTGCAATTGACAGCCATTCAGATAAATTATATTTTATGTCGTCGTCTGATAAATCCGTATTAAGAAGTGAATTAAACGGTAAGAAGAGGCGACGCGTGTTTGGAGGACTAAAATATCCACAAGATATGATATTTTTCAACGGGTAACGTAAAAGCTTATGATGTCTTTATCTGTTTTATTGGTACTCATTACCTATGATTATTACTGGTAATTGGGTGCTCAATTAAATAATAAAATATCATTATTTATTTCATTCTAACAATGTGAGAGCAGCTAGCTCAGTCGGTAAACTGGTTGTGCCACTGTGTGTGCGCTGAACCGTCGAGATCTCTTGGTCACCGGTTCAATTTCAATTTCCTTTTGCTTCATGTTGAGGGCTGAAATGCAATTTTAAAAAGCGGAGAGATTGTCTCTCAATGTACTGCTCAATTCACTACCAGAAAGACCCCACTGGAAATAAATTCGTAGGTTTCAATTCCTTGGTGTGTATCACATCGAAGAAATCCAATCTTATCCAACGTTGTTTCTGTGCAGGGGCAGCGCCAGGATTTGCCCAACGGGGGTGGGGTGTCAAAGGTCCCCGGGGGTGGGAGGCTGATGTCCCCGACGAGGAAAAAGTAAGCGTGGTCTTGCGTCGCTCAATATCCATTGAAAGTGGTCAAGGGGCAAAGCCCCCCAAAAATTTGACTATTTAGGGGATTCAAATGCATTTTAGAGTAAAATACAAACAATTTTGTTTTCTTCCCGACAAATTGTAGTTTTTCTCCCAGAAGGGGGAAAAGCCTTCACAACGGGGCGGGGGTGGGGTCTTTAAACCCCACCCAGTAGCGCCGCCAATGTTTCTGTGTAGTGAAATGCCTGTACAGTAGCTACACCTTTTCTAAAAGGAAGCCATACTGAATGTAAATAACATTAAATTATATTAAATTATTAGAACAATTTCATTCATTACTGTTTGTTAACCTATACAGTTACATCTACTTTTCTGATAATGGCCTGAAGGCAATCGAACGGTTCCCTGCCGGGAAAAATAAAAGGCAAACGGTTATTTCCGAAGAAGACGTTAATGGGATTTCATTTAATAGAACAGGTATGCTACTTTAAGCAACTTAACTAAATCTTTCTGTATTTACGTACCTGTATTATTATAGAAACCGAAAGGTCCACTGATTAATCTCAGATAAGAAAGTATAATACATACTCCAAGTA
>NW_022753649.1:0-1975 GCF_011630105.1 Anneissia japonica
TCCACTTCGCTTAGTCCCCTCCACCACCCCACCCAATGTCAATACTCTTAGTCGACACTGAATTGCTGTCGATACTCGACTGATTTGAAGGACAGATGTTTATACTCTCACTCTCTCTTCTCTGCCAAACTGTGTGTTTGATCAGGGGCTATGCTTATTTCTTATAAGCAATACATTGTAGGCCTATATCTGTTCGAACACATTGATGTGCCTTCTGTCTTCATGCTATCCAGTGGCGGATCTAGGAATTCGAAGTAGAGGGGACCTAGAGAGGGTTTTTCTATAATTTTGAAAAAAAAAAATAGAAGGGCCACGGGCCGGCTTCCCTCCCCCACCCTTAAATCCGCCATTGCTCTCTATAAAAATCAAAACAAACATTTCACCTGATTAATAATTCGTATGTTATTTGCTTTTACAATTATTCTGTTTAGTGTTATGCTTTTTAATAATGAATGTCTTTAAAAATGTTCATTAATACCAGGGAACAGTGTAAGTTCACTGTTCCCTGATAATACCTATCCCACGATTTGCAGAGTTAATGAACTAAAGAATATATCGTAGCACGTCCATTATGTTCCCAAGATAAAAATTGGTACTGGTCAGTGGTACAGACATTTATGATGTGCCTTTTCCTTGTGGTATATAAAGCGCACGCCAAGTCTCATTGTTTAGGGAAAAACTCAAGAAGGCAGCATGTAGGCCTACTACATAAACAATATTAAACAAATCACGAGCGCCACCATTGTCTAAAAACTTAACAACAAAAGCACAATGCATACAACAGGCACACAATCAGTAAAATAACAATTGAAAGTAATAGGCAAACGAATGAGTCTTGAGCGCACCTTTTGAAAACATTAGGATCTAAAATGTTAAGTTCAGATGGGAGATTAATCTAAAGAGTCAGCAGCAGAAAGAGAAACTTCCAATTCTCTTAATCTGACGTGGTACAGTAAAGTGTGGTGAAGCGAATCGAGTGGAATGTGTAGGAGTACATTTACTGGGTAATTATGATTGTACCTATGTTGGCGAGGATTCCTTAATTGCCAATAATTTAAAAAAAAATACTAATTTCGTTACAAAATTCGTGATGTATTGATAATAATGACTGTGTGTGAGTGGAGACAACACGTGAGTTAGTGAGTAAACTACTCGTGATTACGTACATTTGCAGTTATTATAAACGCATAACAAAATGATTATACCAAATAAACTCATATGAATAGACTGTACGTTGCCTTGAAACCAATATAACAAGGATTACAATCATCTTGTCATGGAGTGCTATCCATCATATTTCACTCAGTGTCCGCGAAACGATCGATGGACGCAAGATGACTCAGACTCGACGCGATCATATGTAACGTGTCCAGAATTCGCAAATGTGACGATGCTGAGACCCCTACTGTATGGATGGAAACTTTTTATCTAAATTAATTTGAATAAAACACATATTTCATCATTTGTCAAATTAATCACTTTGGATTGTATCAATTTACATTTTTCTCAAATTTAAAACATGCTTATCAAGAATCAATAATGTATATATTTTTTAATTGTCATCGATCAAACAAGTGTGAACAATGAAATTTGTTTTGCCAGTTACTAAAAACACACTCAAAAATGCATTGTATTTTGGTTAAATACAAAATATTACAATATTAAAACATTAAAACTAAAAGGTATGACAAATAAATATATTATATTGCATGAATTTTAGTACCATTATATTCTCGCGTATAAGACGATCCCCGAGTTTGAGAGAAGATTTCGAACGATTTTTGTGTGCCGGGCGTAGACGAACCTCCCCCGCTCGTTTCATTGTCGGAATTCATTTCAGTAGTCAATTTCTGTGTTAGGCCTACGGACGCTGCGCATAAGACATATGTAGGCCCCTATGTATGTATGCATAATACGTGTGTATGCTTGAGTTTGTGTATATATGTATGCGAGTGTATGTACAGTATGTATGTAT
>NW_022753649.1:2231-4825 GCF_011630105.1 Anneissia japonica
TGTTACATTTTGGTAAAAAGTTGTTATTTTGGATGCACCGTTAGGTTGTCTAACGTGTGCCGCTGTTTCAAAAGTGTTATCCAATAAATATCTAATATCTAAGACGATCATGGTTTAAAAATCAAAATTGTCTATGTGTTGTGCGTTAAGACGATCTGGTTTTCTCATCAAATTTAAGTCTTGTCATACGCGAGAATACGGTAATGCATGAATTATGTTATATTTTGATTAGAACTTGGTTTGAAGCAAGGCCTATAATATTTGTAAAAATATCTTACCAACGTTTCAAATCATCAGCACTCTTCCCAAGGTTGAATGAGTTATTTTCCAAACATTTTCTTTTAACAGTAAAGCCTTTAGATGATCTTTTGAAGATGTGAATTAATTCAATGTCGAAGGTGTGGGCCATCAATTAGTGGGAAGTGCAATGGTTGGCCGGGGTTTTCATAATATTGTTTCAAACAAAACCAAGACAAACCGGCATTATGTTATAGGCCTATAACTCGAATCTTTCATAGACATAAGAAGCATCTAAAGTGTCGTGTTTATAAATTTAATGGACTCCAAAAAGACTCCATTTTAACTCGATCGGCGTATATACTTTTATACTAAACCCTTGGCCAATAGACCTATGTCGTATAAAACTCTAGGGCCTACGATTATTTGCATTCACAATTCAGTAATTTAGATACAGGACAGGCTGCGGTTGAAGAAAAAATGATATATTACATAACATATTTTTGAATATTTAAAAACTGACGGAAAGTGGATTTTCTTCTCCTGAATTCATTTAACCACCCCCACAAGAAGGGGAAGATTGGAGTATTTCTTTACTTGACGCTGAGGGCGCTAAGCGCTAAGAATTCTTTCAAGATGTGACAATCTTCTTCGTTCAAAGAACTTTTTTTGCGGCCTGACAAACGGGAAGATGTTTAAATGGTTTTTGCGGTAATTATAGAATCGCAAAATACGGTAAATTATTACAGTATTGTGCCTAGGATTTGCTTATGAAGTTAGGTTTACAGGCTAGGCACTGACCTGTAAAATGTGAAGACTGCATGGTCTCTGAGGTACCGGGCCGGCTTTCCCACCTGCAGCATCCTCTGTCTGGCCACATTCCTAAGCCAGTGTTCCGCAAACTGGGTCCCATCATAAACATTTCAGGAATTGAGGTCCATAGGAGCTTGGTAGCTGTGATTGGTCAGGCTACAGGAGGGGACTGAATTTAGTCATTAGGCCTAGCCTAATGACCCCCTAGATTTTTAAAATTTCAATGCGTATAGTGCTACTCAGACTCACTTCCTAGCTATTCAGCTGAATACAGTATGTTGTGCCCTTCCCCACTTTTGAAAATTTCTGGATCCGCCCCTATGTATACAGGGTATCTTACAGTATTCTAAACATAGAGGTTACTATAATGCCTCCATGTTTTAACTGGCAACTCTAAACTTTTTCAAAGAACAGGCCACATGTTTCTTGCCTACTATCGTCTGGGCCCAGAAAGATACTGTATATTCTTGTGTATAAGTAAGAAGAGGTAACTATGTTCGAAAAACAGGGGGTCCTTCATAAATGCAAAACACAAATAAATTTTTATCTTAACCCATTTTGGTCTGTACTGTAATGTGTGGATCCTCTGTAACCGTAAATATACTACTGAAATGAAGCTACAGTATGAATTTTAAATGCTGGGAAATAATAATAATAATATTTTAAATAATGAACACTTAAAAGGCCATAAAATGGTATTATGTGGAAGATTAGCCCAACATTTTGGCTCCATTTTTAGCCAGCTAGATGCAGTATAAAGTCCAGGAATTCTGACGTTGAAAAGGGGTCGTCTTTTACGCCCGACATGCAAAAATCATCAAAAAAAATCTTCTCTAACTCGGGTCGTCTCAAACTCGGGTCGTCTTATACTTGTGTAGGCCACAGGCCATGTACCGTAAATGCTATATCTGAAGACTAGAAAGGAGTAGGCCAATGAAATAATTAACAATTGAATACATAACAAAACACAAGTGAATGAAGTTTAGAATCTTAACTGCATTATTTAAATTATACTTAACTTATGAAATTCATCCTTTTGGCATTAACTGTTTATGGTGTGGATGAGATGTAATATCACCTTAAATATCAAGTTTTTGAATAACATTGATCTCATTTATGCTTTGTTTGCCTATGGTAGGTGTTTATCAGTTAGATTCGAAGCAAACTTCGCTTGCAATGTTAGAATGTGAATTTTTATAATGGTCCATGTGTTCTACCTAGACTCTCTAAAAAATGTAAAAAAATCTGAAAAAATGATGATGCTAATGATAGAGCCTAGTGTTATGTCTCTCATTCACTCACTGAGACAAATGAACAACAAAGCCACATCTAAGTAATCCAAACCGGCTGTCTTTATTATCCACCATATTCAACAACCATCACAACCAAAGATACTAGTTCTGCTCTTACAATAATAGAGGGCGATATACAACTTTGAGTACACTACATCCCTCCTTTTTTCAGTTTACTCTATCCAAAAATAGCTTAACAAACAATTCAAAAATTAAATGAAAACCGTTAAACATTTTATATGCATGTACTGC
>NW_022753650.1:0-1109 GCF_011630105.1 Anneissia japonica
ATCAGTAAAAATACAAATCGATAAAAAATGCATAATTTAACCAATTCATAATTCTGTCAATTTATACAATTCGTTAAAGCTGGTACAGTATTGGTCACATGGATATAGAACCATCACGTTGCGCTGTTGTGCGGGTGTGGGGGTTAAAAGAAAATCGATTATAATGCCTGGCAAAGGCGCGGCCTACCAGTGTTTCTATTAGTATTAGTATTAGTCCATAGGTATCATATACAGTCGTTTTCTAATAAGACATCAAGAGTGTTTTGTTGGCTGAACAGCGAAACTGTAGCATTCTTGCCAATTAGTATCCTTTTATTTTTGGTTCAATTTCTGAAACTATGACAATTAAGGTTTTCATAGGTTTATTTATTTGATTTTAGAGCCTACTAATAGGCCTATGTAAAAAATACATGTAATTTTTTTTGTCCCCTACGAATTGTGTTTTTCTCCCCAACAGTGGCGGAGGCACTCCCGACGGGTAGGACCCCGGGCCCCCAAAATTGCTCCCGGGCCACTAAATTGCGCCCCTGATCCGTACCCACCTGAGAACCACCATGATTTGGGCTAAAAGGTGAGAAAATTGTGAAAAAAACAAAAAATTACACCCTAGATGCCTTGAAATAGCATCTGGCAACCTATACAGCCACTACCCATCCTTCTCCAAATGATTTAAAGTTAGTAAGCGCCTAGATACCATACCCATGCTTTGCATGGTTTGGGAGACAATTTTGAAGGCCCGAAAGTAACACGTTTCTACTTTCAGAAATTTACTTACTTCAGGTGTTTAAATTTTGGTTGCAAGTAATCAGGGTCGGTTTTACTTGACCAGTATGCTATTGTGTGGCGATGACAGTTTGTTTGATCCAACTCTAAATAGTCAATTGTTATTTTATTGTTATACCGCTAAACATTTTCAAAACTAGCTAAATTAAGAATTTTCAAAAAAAAGTAAAATGAAATACAAAACACGTATATGGTGAATATTTATTTAGATATAACATTCGAATGACATTGTAGTGGAAACATTATCAATTAATTTATATAAGGTTGTAGGTAACAGCATATATATTTTTTAATCAAAACATATGAGAAAAGGTGGTTCGACAAAA
>NW_022753651.1:0-634 GCF_011630105.1 Anneissia japonica
GACTACATATCCCTCTAAACTACGTTTACGTACAAAGGAACGTACACACCCGCAGGGTTCTGGTTATTGTATCGTTTTTCCTCTTATTTTTGAGATTTTGATGTACATGTAACATTTTATATCAAAAGTTATGGCCAATGTATGTTGCCATTGGATTTTAGTGAAATAAAAAAGAAATATTGGAAATATACTAAAATTTATTTTGTTCATGCAATAGTGAAAATTAAGGGCAGATTGTAATTATTTATATTATTTGTATTTATGAATATATAAATCACACATGAATTGGAAATGCCACTTATATATTTTACATAACTCAGCATCGTATACGCAGCCCCAACCATCTTGGGTCCTTGTGAGTAGAGTGCACCCTCCAATTCGAGACCCCTCTGATTCCGAGACCACTTTTCCAAAAACCCATATCACAATCTTCAACATTTTAACACAAAGCTAGCCCTCTAATTGAAGACCAACCTCAAGAAAACCCCAAATCTTCAGGTCCCAATGGTGGTCTCGAATCAGAGGGTGAACTGTATATTAAACATTATTATAATTCTGGGATGTGATGTTGTGATGTGTTTAATGCACACAGACCTGGTGCGATGATACTGTTGAATGCATTGGGCTGTGGCGT
>NW_022753652.1:0-813 GCF_011630105.1 Anneissia japonica
CGACAAGTGGGAAGGGACAATGGGAGGTGAAGTTAGACGAAGAAGGATGCGGCCTTTTAGGATTTTACTGTTACTACGCCCCTTTCGATTGGAACGGCATATGCGTTCCGGCGATATACGGATATCCCGAAACGGTGCCCACGTCCGACGAATGCTGGCAAAGATGTCGCGACGACAGGGCCGTGTACGAACCAACTTCGATGAAGGTGCTATGCACTTGCGATGTGCTGTGGAAAAAAAAAAACAATAAACAGAAAGACTTTTTTTTTTCTTTTCTTTTATTGACGAAAACAGACGCACTTTTAAACCACGTTTTTCAAAAGTCCGTTGAGCACGATGGATCTGCTTCGTGTATGCTCAACTTATTTTGAAGCGTCAAAATAATTCCAGACAATTCGTTGTTCGTTTCCAAAAGTTTGCTATGGCGTGCCTGAAGATCATCGGCATTGTCTTTTTTCTCCGAGCCCAACCACTCCAGGACCTGTCTCTTATACACATCTAGATGTGTATAAGAGACAGGAACCACTCCAGGACTTTGTTACGTGACAGTAAATTTTCTTTCTCTTCCACCAACTTTCCGACGTGCGCTTCTTGCTGGTTCGAATATTTCTGCCATCGGGTGTTCATGCTGATCACGTCTCGAAGTTGCTTGGATAATTCGTCGTTCTCTCTACTTAAGCTGGTCCTCTGCTCCCGCAAAGTGGCGAGCTCGTCGTCGTCACCCTTTCGATTAGTTAGAAACTTTCGGAACTCTTCTTTCAAAGTCGCAAGCTCTATACTCTCTTCTCGGAGCTTCGATAAATCACGCTTCAG
>NW_022753653.1:0-1483 GCF_011630105.1 Anneissia japonica
CCTGGTAAATGGTTTATTCACCAGACAAAACATAGTATTTGCACAAATTCAAACTTCTCATATGTGCCTTTACACACACAAAAAAAAAAAAATGACTTTTAAGTCAGCTAGCATCCCTCCTCCCCAAAATATTTTGAAGATCATTTTAATAAAACAGTGATTTTTTAGAGTAAATCCAAGAAGAGCAATCTCTCATACAGTACTTGGAATCTCTGCAGAGCCCCTGGTCAGGGTCCTGGGGAAAATTCCCTCCCAATGCAGATAACCTAGACACCTACAGTATGCATTTTTGAGTATTTTAAGCTGTTCACAAACATTTAATTTCCCTGCACCTGTTACCTTGCCACTAGACAGAAAGTTTGGTTTTGGGTCTTCTGCCTAAGCTTGACCTGGCGGCAGTAGACATTACACTATCATAGTTTCTTATGCAACTAGGTAGTAGAATATACAGTATGCAAATTGTTTAGTGTAACCATCAGCTTTCTTCATCAATTTCATGAACACTTGAAGCTTCAACATTAGGGGCTGGTAAAAGTGTTTGACTGGTAGAAGGGGTGGCGTCAGAATGTATTTATTTACTACATATTAGTAAAATCGATTAAATAAACTTTTGAAACCCTAAAAAAAATGTCAAATTTTTCCCCAGTTCTAGAGATTTTTAGGAATGCCTGATCACACACACTATTTTTCATCAGGGACAATGACCCTGTCAGGGCCTTGGAAACCTAGTCGAGCAAATTCTGGCTCCACCACTAACTGGAAGTTGAAGGCATTACTCCACAGGCATTTATAGCTAACCATTTAAACAAAAAATTGCTTTCCCTTTGTCATTTACTGATAGACAAGAACCACCTACTAAAAACATTTTGTTAAGGACGTTTTCTGGGAAAACCGCAAAGGGTGAGAAAACATATTGTTTTCTGGACTACCTGAGCGATGGAAGCTCTATCAAACGTTTAGAAGAACAAGCACAAAACAAAACTGTTTGGAAAAACTGGATGCCTAGAACCTGCCAGCTAGAGGCAATGCATTATAAGCAAGACAATCACTGTTCATTGTTGGGCTATTGTACTCTGGGTGCACTACATATTTCTCTAGGGGAACTTTTAGAATAAATACTTTAAAAATTGTTGTCTCACTCCATACCACTACTGTTGGGTTATATGGTGTACAGCACATGTGGGCAAAGTGTGACCCGCAGGCCGCAGCCCGCCAGTTAGTTTTTTGCGGCCTCTGAAAATAATTTACAAACCCTACATCTGTGGCCCGCCAACCAACCTTGGCTAGAAAACACATTGTTTTTTGCAGATCGGCACCGATCATCTGTATTAGTAGAACTGAGCATAAAGTGGCCATAAAAAAGTGTATGAAGGTTTTTGGAAGTGCACTGAAACATCAAAGTTTAGGTGCGGCCCTCTGAGTTGAATCAAAATTTCACTTTGGCCCTCCGACCAATTTTGATGCCCAACCCTGGTGTACAGTA
>NW_022753654.1:0-677 GCF_011630105.1 Anneissia japonica
ATCAGGAGAAGCATGAGAGAAGCAGACACAAGGTCAATCACATACAGTAGTCTTCTCTTTAAACGTCGCCAACTCAGGAATGTAGACGCTCTAGTGTCTGATCTGATTCTTTGAACGCCGCCTTCAGGAATGTAAACGCGCTGCTGCTCCGCAAGAAGGGAATAGCCGACTGCCTTGTTCAGCAATATAAACATGTGCCATGGTTTAACCATTTTTAAAACTTAATAATATATATAATAATACAAACATGTATTAAATTCATATAGCCTACACAGTAAAACACAATGCCGTAGCATACGTTGTTCTACGTGCGATATCACGTGGCATCACATGATCGCCACAAGGAACTCCTTCAACTGTGGCTGATCCAAGTCAGTGTTTACATGCTGTATTGTGCGGGCTGTGCAGGCACGTGGGAATTAGAAAGTTGGGCAAAAGGTACTTGTATTGATAGGTCAATTCGAACATCGCACAATATAATAAAAATATATATATATATATATAATAAAAATATATATAACAATTATATATAAATTCATATAGCCTACACAGTAAAACACAATGCCGTGGCATTCCGCAAACTCAGGAATGTAGACGCTCTAGTGTCTGATATGATTCTTTGAACGCCGCCTTCAGGAATGTAAACGCGCTGCTCCTCCGCAAGAAGGGAATAGCCG
>NW_022753655.1:0-1104 GCF_011630105.1 Anneissia japonica
AGAGGGGCAAATACAAACATTAAAGCAACTCATTACTACAATTTATATCCATAAATTACAGTATATGTAGAATCATATGTATTCATTATATAACAAATTGAAGTAAGAGTATGTATGATGCAAACAGGCATACATAGTCATAATACATTATGTAATATTGTGTATTCGTTTTTATTTTTTTTGTCAAAGGGCCTCCACTCGACAGTGATTATGTTATGTCCTGTTTTACTGTGCTTTTGTAAATTTTAATATTTTAAACAAATAAATGAAATGAAATGATGCCTTCTTTTTATGTCTTTCAATGTTTGAAGTTAATCCACCTCAATACAGAAAGTAGGCTATTCAAAAGGAAATTGATTTTTCTAATTTGATGACGGAACTTTTAATTTATCTATAATTGTACCATACCGGTAACTATTTTCAATGTAGGCAATGAAACACACGACACACAATTTCAAATGTGTGAAAGTAAAAGCTGATTCTTATTAATATTATTGATAATAATTTAATGTCTTTAATAAATTGGGGTCTTTTTTGACATTTTGCGAGTGCCTGCAATGGGCCACCAATATGTTCTTTCATCGGCCACCACACCCTGGTGTTACGCCACTGTTTATCGTGTCAACATTTCTCCAGAATGTTAATTAGTTACTATACTAAGCTTAATTCAATTGCTTACTTCCCAGACATAGACTTTAGATTCAGAAAAGCAAGCTCTCACTGCACTTGTATATTGTACTTTTTGTATTGTTTAGCGTAATACAATTAGGTGTGAGACACACCCCGTTTGTAATTTCACTCTGTCGTTTTTGTAGGCCATTTTTAATGTTAATTTTACCTGTAGGTTCAGGGCTAATGACGATAAGGAGTGATGTATAAATTAAATACACTTGGAATTTATTGGTAACTTTTTTGAAGTATTAAAAAAACTATTATGATGGTATCGCGGAAAAAATTACTATACTATAATAATAATAATTATGATAATTTAATACAGGACTATTTGCGATAACAACTGTTTGTTCTTTTGTTTATTAAGCGGTCACTTACGACTACGAATACAAACTATTATGATGGTACAGTATGTCATAGTCAAAGTTGCAT
>NW_022753656.1:0-596 GCF_011630105.1 Anneissia japonica
AATCGGGATTTGAACCCGGGAATTCTGCTGTCTATGTCTATATGGAGGCTTCAGTGCGGTGCTTATTCGAGAGCAGCGTTTATTCGAGAGTGGCACTTATACAAAATATTGGCGTGGCGCTTTCCATGTCAGTTCCCATGTTACCTATCTCACGTATTCCCGTAGTTCAATAGCGATTTCAATAGACCTATCATAGTTACTACGTCATTGTAAATAAACGTTTATAAAGAAATGCTTGTGTCTCCATGGTGTTATCTATTCATTTAAACACTGAACACATTGTATTTAAAACCCTGTTTCTCAAAGTGTTTCATTGTACACAGTGTTTCATTGCTCGATTTAGCGGCGCTTACGTGAACAAAAATCAGGTTTGGTGCGGCGCTTATTCGAGCATTTACGGTATATAATTATAAACTTTGTAGAACATTATCGATACGCAAACGTCATGGGCCTATGCGGTTCACTAGACTTACCTGCGGATGGGCAATGCGCAGCTAAATACGCAGTGGCTGAACACAAGCATAAGTGCTGTCTCACTGGAACTTCGACACAAACGTTGCCAGGCCCACAATCTACAAGAGCACAACTACCTGCCA
>NW_022753657.1:0-1260 GCF_011630105.1 Anneissia japonica
GTAAAATTTTCCCAGGCTAAGTGTTCTTATGTGTTTTGCTGATTGCAGCCCGAAAATGTTTTTATTTTGTTCTTATTTTTTCACACATTTTCAAACATAGACAATTATCGGTGTACAGCTAGCAGTATATTGCTATACTGTATTATAGAGGGTATTACATAGTCCACACCTGCAAATAAGGTACAAATGAGATTAGTTGGTTTTTATTTATAAACAATAATAAGAACGTCATTTGACACTTTACCTCAGCCTCAATTTGTTCTTATTTTGTTCTTAATTTTTAAGCAATTTCAGCCTCAGTGTTCTAATAAAATGTGTTCTTATAAAAAATAAAACTGTACCTCATTAAGTTTTATTTTTAACGGTCATCCATTTTCATTATTTCAAGAGAATGAAAATTGTTCCTGTTACCGCCTAAAATTCCCTCCCACAAAAGGTAGTACGTGAGGCCACCCTTAAAGCGAGTATTGTCTTTTTGAGATAATCATTTTTGTGTTTCATAAACAAAGTTTGTTTTGTACACTACTGGACTAACCATTTAGATGATGACGAACGTGTAATTGCACCCCTTATCCTGATAGTTCAAGTGAACTTATATATTTTACATGAATCCAATGTGTTTACATACATTTTTCAACTGTAATTATTTTATATAAATTATTCATATTAAACCAGATCAACCCAATTAAAACCAGAGGCGGATCCATCAGGGGAACGGGGGAGGGGCACACCACTAAAGTTTAAACTTCCAATGCATATATTGAAATTAGCGCTAGTCTCACTTATCTATTCTGAATAATTGTTGTGCCCCCCCTGTTTTCAAAAATTCTGTGAACAGATTACAGTAATCATTCGATGGAATATCCATTTCTTCAAACTGTCATTATTCATTCACTTGACGTTTTGACATGACGTCATAATGTAATTACTAGTTCCCTTTTTATAATAACAATCGTTTGCGTAAAGTTATTGCGTTCTATTATCCATCTGTGTTTGGAATGCTGTGAATAATCGTGTGGTTTTAATGCTTCACCTTGTATCACAGTCTACTCTGTAGGCGACTACTGGAACCAATACCTACCGGGCCGGGTACTAATTCATCAGTGGGCCTTCCCTACGTGATTAGTATATTGGGGTAGGGAGGTGTTATCCCTGATTGGGGTAAATTAAAGACGCCTCCCTGGTAAAGGCCGATCGGTGTTTATTTCGCACTCCTCTTCATTCACGTTCAAAATTTATATAATTAGTTTATAGCAAGAT
>NW_022753658.1:0-711 GCF_011630105.1 Anneissia japonica
GGTAGACTTAATGAACACAAAAATATTTATTTATAAGTTTTACGTATATATATATTTATAAGTTTCAAGTTCCTACATATATATATATATATATGTATATATATATATATATATATATATGTATATATATACATTGGAATGCGTAAGTTCAAGTTCAAGTTCAGTTTATTCACATAATGCATCATCAGGAATTACAATGAAAAAAATCGAATATATTAATTTGAATGCAAATATGTCTGGAGAAAGCCAGATAAGCCTAGGAGGGCTCTAAGCCTGGTTCCACCAGTAAAAAGTTGAACATTTTAAAAGTTTTGATAATACAGTGAATGCTATACACATACAAAACACACAAGAATACAAGAACAGAGTACAACATTATATTCTTAACGGGACAAGGACAGTACAGAACGTAATACACAAAGAAACAAGGGTAACGGTATTGGATTTTGTAATTAAGCTGACGAGTTTAGGCTATAACTAAGAGAATAATTTTGATTAAGGATATTAAGAGTGTTTATATTTAGATATAAGGTGTGATTTGTAATTGTATTTAAAACAATTTATGGTATTGTGACTTAAGATGGATGTGTCATGTGAGTTCCAGAGCAGAGGACCGGTGTGCATTATTGAATTTCGAGTCGAGGTTCTATTGTAGTTTTTTATAACATACTTGTTTGCGTTTCTAGTGTCATAGTTATGTAGTTCATAAAT
>NW_022753659.1:0-939 GCF_011630105.1 Anneissia japonica
GCATAAATGTTACCACCTACCCCATATAAATTTTAATGCATGACATGAACACACCTATATAGTACTACGTTAGTTCATATTTACTAGTTATAGGTATCATAATTGTGAAAATATATTTACTTAATGATTTATAATAATAGAAGCCACCTCTAAGGTACATCACCAGTGTTTTTTAGCATCATGACTACTATTCAAAGCTAGTTAAAAGATGTTTCATTCGTATCAAAATCCAATTGTGAATGCATAATATACACACGCCCATATTTTTTAAGAGGCCTTAACTTAGAAGTGACTGGAGCTAAGATGTTACAATAATAATATATATATAAAATATAATAAAGGTATTTTATTATATTTCTTACTTCAGAAACTTTTATCCATGTTACTTCAGTTCTAGCGTGATAGAAAAACTATCACAAGTTTTAATATACATTTTTGGGTGAAATTAGATGTTGATCTTTGGCTGATGACCTTTTGACCTCACGTGACATAATTAACGATATAATTACATTGTCCTTTATACCAAATGATAGGAAATGTATAATTCTACAAAAAAATATATTCAGTTGGTAAAAAGTTGTGCGCATAAATGTAACAACTCTCCCACACCCCCCCCCACTATATCAATCAACCAAATTTTAATGCTGTAAAAAAACAGGTACCTATTTTGATGTCAGTTTACAGGCACTGGCAACCAGAAATCGCTTCAGTAACAATGCATTTCTTGAAGCTTAGACATGAAGGTAACTAAAAACAATGATGACAGGTATAAAGGAGGGGGGTGCATCTTTTTGGTTCCTGGCCCCTGGACTAAATGTACATGCGTTCATATTTTACCGAAATTCAAATACAAAATAGAATTATGCATTTTAGCTGATGAATCTTAGTGCCTTATATTTGTCAATGTCAGTTAAAGAAGCACCTGCAGCATGCAACATT
>NW_022753660.1:0-996 GCF_011630105.1 Anneissia japonica
AAAATTAACTTTTCATTGGAAACAAAAAACATAAAGGTCTTTTCTTCACCTTATTTATTTTTTTTTACAACAAAGGCATGTCTATCTCAAATATACCTAATATTGTTTTAAGGCATCAAAATGCCAATATCTATATCTCAATTAAAAGTAATTTACAGTAAGCATCTGATTATTAAGGTAACAATAACATTATCAACGTATCATTTTTTTTTCCTTCAAAATAAAAGCACCCATTATTTATAACACAGGATATAGAAAGTGTATAGAAAGTGAAAATATTATTATTAGTATTAACTGCATATCAGTTAATACTCGTACATTAAATCACTTTATATTTGTGATTCAAATATTGTAAAAGATATTTTCTGGAAGGTATATTATTGAAAGATACTCTTATTGTTATCAATGGTAAAAAATATTTATAATATAAATGAATTTATATTTCTGAATCCAATAACATTTTCTTTAATATATATCAATGAAATGTACTCTTACATGAGCCACAATGTATTTAAAGTGAAAAGAAACTTTTCATTGGAAACATATAACATATGATAAAGGCCTTTACTTTCGCTTAATTTTTTTTTTGTAACAAAAGCATGAAAAATGGTCTAAAGCTGAAAACACAGTAGGTGGAAGCTACTCCGACTTAAAATCTTTCAATCCATTCATCAATGACAAAACTTTAGGATTTACTTTATTTTTCTTCTGTTTTTGTTTGACTGCACCGATTCCTAAAAAAAAACTGCAAGAAAAGTACAAATTATAAGTCATCAAGAATACACTGTCTTCTGAAATGCAAGGCAATTGCCTATAGTGAGAATTTTATACAGTATAATATTAAAAAGAGAAGTTGGTTTGGTTGATTGTTGCGTGTTGTTTACATTACAAACCTGAGGATGTGACTTTGAACGGACTCTGCCCATTCGGCATTTTTACTGCATATTTCCGTGCAGAAAGAAGTCAAAACTTAAGCGGGCAAATTACAAGCAAAAA
>NW_022753661.1:0-1215 GCF_011630105.1 Anneissia japonica
CACGTAAGCGTATGTACAGGGAGACCGCTAAGAATCTCATCGATTTGGAATTCGCCGTTTGCAACCTCAGAAGATGGCGTGACGCCATCTATCCCGATTCGAACGACGAGAAGACCATTCTTTTGACTATGGACACCATCAGAAATCTGTTGTTGGCCGTTCGCAACGTCGGCGACATCCACGTCTGTTACCGAATGACTCTCGGACTGCATGAGACGACTAGAGATCTCCGGCACATGCATTATTACTTCTCGAATCCGATGGAAGCCCTCAAGAACATGCTGTGGGACATTAAATTATTATAGTTTTGATATCTCTAACTTTCTGTTGAATCGAAAAATAAAAATTACTAAAAAAAATGAAATTATACGTTTGTTGTGTGAATATTATTAGCATCTTCCAAACTTGCATAACGCGCTATACTGCTCGCTGCACTTACAATTAGAGAAAACAAGGATGACGATGATGGAGGTTCCCGTCGAACTGTGCAACGCAGCGAGAGAAGCGACGAAGGACGAACCGGCGATAAGGTTGCAGTTATCCAACATTTCCAATTTTTGGGACGAAGTCATGCACGGAACGGAATGCAGACGTGAGATTTGCGGAGATTGCAAGAAGAGCACGCCGTGCAGCCGATGCGTGTTATTTTCATGCGTCGTCTGCGGCGAGATGTCCAGTCGCGCTCGGGTCGACCGGATGGTCGACCGATGTCGCGCTTGCCACAGCGATGCCGTTCGCGCCTCCAGACGGAGAGATTGCGTTCGCGAGGTTCTAAAATCAATGACAGTGGAGCCTGTGGTCTTGGATTTCGTGACGATCCTCAAACTCGTGCAGGTCGAGCTGGCTCATCACGATCCGTACGAGATATCCGTGGCAATGAACGGATTCGAGGACGAGGGGTACCGACTCGGAAAGACGTTCGCACCTGTCTCTTATACACATCTAGATGTGTATAAGAGACAGCCCTGCAACGGTTGACTCTGGTGGACGTGCCGATCGTCGACTCTTTCGTGGTGACCCTGATTCGAAAGAGGAACGTCCTCCTGCACGTTCGGTTGGTCAGATGTCGCAAGTTGAGGTTCTCCGCCGTCGTCGAAGACGAAGACGGCGGAGAGCGCGTATGCGACGATAACTCGCCTCCGATCCTCTTTCTGGAGGAGATGCACGTGTCTCCGATCAGGCTAGCGACAACCTTCGACGGAGTCGTTTCGGAGA
>NW_022753662.1:0-517 GCF_011630105.1 Anneissia japonica
AAGTATGCTCTGATATTATACGGTCACAACTTCAGACGTTAAACTTTCTCCCTCTTTCCTTTTTTAGGTAGATATACAGATAGATAAATATACACAGTATTTTTTCTTACGTAGATTAAGAATCAAGAACAGATAATAGATAAAATTAACACTCTTGGTAACAATAAATTACGTTTTTCGAATCTTTATTTACAATCATGTTTAACATCGATTTCTAAGTGTGTGTGTGTGGCTGAATCTGTTAACAAAAACAACATAGAAATAAATCACGAGAGAACGCTGAAATCGATCCTGTGCAGATTCGATCCCTCGACTTGGACCCATCTGAGCTTCGGCAAGATGACGTCCACGTTGACGTAGCGATATGCGAACTGCGTGCCGGTCTCGGCTAAAGTCAGACGACACTCAACCTGATATTCGGGTTTGACGTCGACGAATCGAAAAGATAACGAGGTTGCGTACTCGACGAGATCGACCTTCCTGTTTCCTAGCGGATCGATGCATCTCTGGTACACGT
>NW_022753663.1:0-1526 GCF_011630105.1 Anneissia japonica
AATCGTAAAACTTAAATAGTAATCATACTGAAAAATACAAACAAGAAAAAATATTACGTATAGTCAAGGATCGTAAAAAAAGACAAAATAAATCATACTAAAACACACACAAAAAAAGCATTTAAAAAATGCAGAACCCAAATAAACTGCGTACTTGGCGCTCCAGCCGAATATACTCAGGGCCGAAACGACCGGAGACGATAGACAATCATAATTTATTGATAGCAAGTTAAGTCTGTATCTACCAGCTGATTGGTGGATAACCGTTTTCTACATTTTCACACGTCCGCCGGGTGGATAAACGTTTTTATCTTATCCACCCGGCTGACGGGTGAATAACCGGTTTTATGTTGTTCGCCCGCGATTTTTTTTTCCGTACGAAACATTTACATGAAACTCCACTCGGGCCGTCTCGGCTGAATCGACCCGAAAATCTCATTGCAAAGAATTCAGGAGGTCAAAAGGTCATCAATAGATAAACGTCTACAGAACAACTTCTGAGAGAACGTCGCTGTCTAATTTTTAAAAATACATTGATGTTACCATCTTAATACCAATGGGTCGTTTAAAATGACATATAATATTTGATTAAGCTGCACGAGTAATGAAAAGTGTTATTTTAACTTGAGTTACATACTATGACAATTTTAATTTTTTAGTTAGGTCTGAGTTTTGCATAATTAACTAGGCCTACTAAAAACGCTTTCTGGGAAAAGCACAAAGAGTAAGGAAAAGCGCGTTTTTCTTCATCTGATCAAATGAAACAGAATGACAGTTATGTTCAAATTAAGAGAAGAGCTGAGAATAGGCAGCTCTAAAATACTGGGATGCCATAAGACCTGCCAAAATGGCAAAACATCAAATAAATGTAAAAATGAGATTATTAATATTAGGCATAGTAATCGGCAGGTTCTTGATTACAAGGCTAGACCAAGTTAATTACATGTAATGCCGAAATAATAATAGTAATAATAATAATAATAATAATAATAATAATAATAATAATAATAATAATAATAATAATAATAATAATAATAATAATAATTATTATTATTATTATTATTATTATTATTATTACCTGTACGTTAAGGGGAACTTAGACAAAGGGGAAATAACACAAAAATTCCCCTTGGGCTAGTTATTATTTATAGGCCTAGTAAATAGTATCTGTAGGTTCTTCATTTCAAGCCTTAGGCTAAGGTAATTAATGCTGAAATGATTATTATTATTATTATTATTATTATTATTATTATTAATTATTAGCTGTACTTTAAGGGGAACTTAGACAATGGAGGAATTAGAGAACAATTTAAAAAACGACGTTAAGGGGAAATATCACAAAAGATATTCCCCTTGGGCGATTATTATTTATAGGCCTAGTAAATAGTACAGTATCTGTAGGTTCTTCATTACAAGGCTTAGGCCAAAGGTAATTAATGCTGAAATTATTATTATTATTTTTTATTATTATTATTATTATTATTATTATTATTATTATTATTATTATTATTATTATTATTTAGCAT
>NW_022753664.1:0-1393 GCF_011630105.1 Anneissia japonica
TCAGCGTTTGCCTTCTTTCATCCTAAAAGAAACAAAAATGAATACAGTCGTAAATATAGCCAGATTATTACACATACCGTAATACCGCGATGTACGAGTCCCAAACCACGGGGATGATTATGTTTACTAGTTAAATAAATTTCTTTTGCGCGTGCAGTCTTAGTTCCTGTTGTTACATGTTCTGATTGGATCACACTGCAGCGGCACACATCAATAAAAGGGGTGCGTCCCAACTAACTACTAACTATTATTATATCGAAACGTGAACATAAAATCAGATGGCATTTTCTTAACAGGTTTCCATATTACATCATATAATGGTAATTTCATGCCAACTGAATACACCGACCGTTGACTAAGACGATGCATTATACACGGTGGTGTGTCTATGAATACGGGGTGTGTGTAAAGGGGTGTGTCTTACCATGTCTAGAACCTGTGCCACGTAGAGAAGCATCGTCATGTTAATAACAGTGCTTGGTTCAAGAACCGGTCGAACCAGTTTATTATACTTTTCGTCCTCAAACAGCTTCTTCAACAACGCTTTGGTACTCCATGAGCAATATGCAACTAAAATCGGAGATATAAATGGTAATAATTATTTTGACGCTAGCGTAACATAAAGCTTGACACAAGCGTCACATAAAAGCATAACATATAAAATATATTAATTATTTTAGCATTGAACGTAACATTCTTTTTAAAAGGCATGCCCTGACCTATTTCCGTATCCACATTTCTCCCGATACAGTTGTCACTTTTTTAATCGTCATTTAATTGTGTTTTCATTCCAGGTGAAGGAGCGTGTCTATGAAAGAAATATTATATCTGAAGGTACGGGAGAGTACTTTTAGGCCTAGATACGCCTCTCTCCTAACGTTTAAGTGAATGACAGGCTATTGATTATGGTACTCATTATCGAAAACATATAATATGATGAGAAACGTATGTTGATAACAGGAGCGTAGAATATGATGAAGAAAATTATGTTGTCACCGTGACAACTGCCTATGGCGGAAATTATATAACTTAATCCACGTGTACTTAAGGTGCGTTAACTTAACTTGGGTCGTACAACTTCGTTGCGGTGTTTTGTTGTGGATTCGAGTTCGTATATCAAAATATATGCAAGCCTGCGAGCAAAGGCACTTAATTCATTATACTACTGGAGAAGGTCCGGACGAAAAAAAAAGGGAAAATATGGGACGCACACGGGGCCACAACTTCGAATTCTAGTAAGGATATTTTCAATGATTACCATTCAAACAAGTGAGACGTGACGTCCCCTTCACCCACCAAATGATTTCTATATATGCCTATGCATATTTTTTTTAAATATTTGTTTAAATAACTCTACATTTAATTGAGTTATAAGAGAGATGTATTTATTTAG
>NW_022753665.1:0-675 GCF_011630105.1 Anneissia japonica
AATGTTAAAAAGTTGAGTCAAAAATGTAATTTTTTTTGTTAGGTTAGGGTTAGAGTTAGGGTTAGTGTTAGGGTTAGAGTTAGGGTTAGGGTTAGGGTTAGAGTTAGAGCTAGGGTTAGGGTTAGGGTTAGGGTTAGGCAATGTGAGATAGGCTAAAACAAACACTATTCCATTGAAAGTTTGAAGTTTTTCGGAAAAGTACTCGAAATATGGCGGAAAGTCAAAAATTTGCACTAAGTGCTCAACTCGGCGAGATAAGCACATTTGTGCAAAAAGTGACAATGTTAAAAAGTTGAGTCAAAATGTATTTTTTTTTTGTTAGCCACGGTGAGATAGCCTGAAACAAACACTATTCCATTGAAAGTTTGAAGTTTTTCGGAAAAGTACTCGAAATATGGCGGAAAGTCAAAAATTTTCACTAAGTGCTCAACTCGGCGAGATAAGCACTTTTGTGCAAAAAGTGACAATGTTAAAAAGTTGAAGTCAAAAATGTAATTTTTTTTTGTTAGGTTAATGTTAGTGTTAGTGTTAGGGTTAGAGTTAAGGTTAGGGTTAGAGTTAGGGTTAGGGTTAGGCAAAGTGAGATAGGCTGAAACAAACACTATTCCAATGAAAGTTTGAAGTTTTTCGGAAAATTACTCGAAATATGGCGGAAAGTCAAAAATTTTGCACTAA
>NW_022753666.1:0-740 GCF_011630105.1 Anneissia japonica
CCACCACATTCCACAGACTTGCACTCTGGCCCAAACGCCAAGGAAATAGAGAAGGACGGTCAGTTTCAGGTTTCGACCTTTACCTATATGTATGTAATATTCAGATGAGTGATCCAAACATAAATAGAATAGGAATGAATACGAATGAAAGAAAAGAAAAGACATGGAAAAAAGGTTAAAGAACTGTAAAGTGATAAAGACAAGTTATTATTACATTACATTACAATTTTTTCAAATTAAATAAATAGATCATAGAAACCTAAAATTACTGTATTTTTCAAATGAACATTGCGGAAGAAAAGTGAGGAGACCAACCCCACTTAAAAATATGAAATATGTGTGGTGGGGGGACGTGTCCCCCTCTCCCCATGACCTGCGTCCATGGTAGTAGTAGTTATTGCAATAGCAAAAATAGATAATTGCGCAATGTGTTTGCAGTGCAAGAAATTATTAGATTATATCGGTAGCCAAATCTTAGCCTAAAATTATTAACCGTTCCAACGCAATCCGGTCCACTTTAAAATGTAATTATGTTTGACTAGTTAGTAATTTTCATGAATCATTTATAATAATAAATATTAACAAAAATAAATTGTTTTGCGTTGCCATGGTATACAAATATGTCAATTAAAATATTTCCAATGATGCATTAATGGAATAGGCATATTTATATTGATCAAAGTTTATAATCGAAAAATTAAGGTTACCGTTCTTATAAATCAATACACACACACACACAC
>NW_022753667.1:0-834 GCF_011630105.1 Anneissia japonica
TGTGCGGCCTGCCAAGCAACATTGGCTAGAAAACATCTTATTGTTTACGGGCAGACGCCGATTACGTAAAAAAAAAAAGTAACATTAAACTGAGAATAAATTGGTGTAAAAGCAGTGCTTTGAGGATTTTGGAAACTCAATGGAAACATCAAAATTTGGGTGCATTTGCATGCAGTTTGAGTGCATTTAGCACTGTTTCTGTCATTATTTGATTAGTTATACCAGAATGCTACGCAGCAACATTGATTCTATGTTACTTCATTATAATACAGGTATGACTTCTAGAGTATTCTTTGGCAAACAGTATATCAACAAACAGTATAAGGAATTTTTTTTTATTTGACAGGCTATTTCCGATACGATACTCACATCACTCTCCATTTATTCAAGCTCTGTTTTCACCATTATTTAATTATATAAACAGAGTGCTACACACAAAAATTAATTATATACATACATACATACATACACATATATATATATTATATATTATATAATTATGCATATTTGAAAATGATATCTAGTTTATTCGATATTATTGCCTTCATACCATTACTTGAATGTGATATTTAATTTATGTCTACATAATTTCATTTATGCTAAAGTTATTTATATACTTTTCTTAATTTTTCTTGATTTTTCTTTTATTTCTTTTCACTTTCTTTATTATATTCATTTTCTGTTCTTTTTTATTTTTTTTTCCTTTCCAGTTTTTCTTTAATTTTCTGTTTCTTTTCCTTTCAATATTTACATATGTGTTTATATACGGTACCATTTGAAAATGATAATTAGCCATCTCATAGGCATGAGGTCTATTCGATATTAGTGTCTTCA
>NW_022753668.1:0-516 GCF_011630105.1 Anneissia japonica
AACCCTCCCAGTGTAACATATTTAATTTTTTTTAACCTTAAATATTATGTAATTATGATTTTTTTATTTTACAGTCATGGCAACATAACCATCAAGAGAAAAACCGCAGGCTTATTGCGGAGTACATTCACCACTCGATAAATACACAAAATGCATATTATAAAGCCGCGCAACGGCAGGAAGATGCCATTGTTGCAAAGCATCTTCTGAGAAAGATGAAAGAAACTGTAAGTACTGTACTGTTTGCACTTTAAAATTAAACAGTTTTAGTAGCAATTTATGTTTATATCAATATTTTATTTGACTGGGAACCAGATGTACCAAGGTATGAGGAAGGTGGTATCACCGACTCAGAAGTGGAAGCCACAACACCAGAGGATAACACAGAGGCACCTGTGACTTTGCCGGTAGAGTAATAACTGAAAAAGATTTGTGTAGATAACAGTGAATGTTTGCAAGCTCACAAAAATGATAATGAATATGATTTACATCATGATTTTTTTTTATCCATCCCCT
>NW_022753669.1:0-3903 GCF_011630105.1 Anneissia japonica
ATCCTGGAGAAAGTGTTGTCTGTATACACATAATTCACACATATCAGCCTTGACAAAATGTGTTTTATAGATAAAAAGTTGCTATTAAGCATAACATTAACCCAAAAGAAACGTTTATTAGAGGAATCTCTGCTATTGGTTTGTGTTCAGTATACGATTGATCGAAATTGTTCTGAAAAAAATAAAATAAGTATAATGTAGTAAAACAAATTGAATTTTTAAGTTAATAGGCCCTAATTGAAAATTATATATAGACACTAATTAAATCCTTTTATCAATGATTGCAAACACAAAAAAGTGACTTACCCAACCTCCTTTGATATTAATTCATTCCAAAAATTCCGTCTTCACGTATTTGTCTACACTCTGTATTATTTGATCAATCAAATCAGATTTATTTTTCTTTACATAACACAGCTAACCTCGCTCCAAACACAAAAACCATCATTATACGTCCCCAGTTTATGACATTATTGTTGAACATTTCTGTTAAAATGTCTTTGAAAAACGTCTCGATATTCTCATTCGAATCAAGCAATACGTCTCTACATAATTTATAAAGATGTTCATTGTGCAATTTATACATCTTTTCGCAACATTTTTGTAAAACTTATAGTTCATATTCTCTATATATTTTATGTCATTGCCTAGTTTATATGCCACCAACGCTGAATTTATTTCTCGTGCAATTCGTTCAGATTCCATGCTCATGTTTCTTACTTCTTCATTTTCAAAATTCAGACTGCTTCCTTGTTCTTCAAAGTTATTGCCAAACAAATCCATCTAATTGAAATACTATCTTGAAGTTCAATACTAGCTTGTAGTTTAGAGAATTGTAACAACGTACAGGTTTTGTTTTTTTTTGGTTTTTTTTTAATGATGTTTTAACCTATGTTTTCACCAGAATATAAGCACTAAATTGTATAGAAGGATTAAGTGACGTCAGTAGCATCGCCTCTTATTTATTTTTATTTATTTTCTACGTTTTTTATATTTTTCTTATATTTATCTTGGTTTTTTATTTAACTGAATAAAAATTGAATACAATACGTCATAACCCTATGTTAACCCGGGCTATTAAACTATCAAGTCCCCGAATTGTCACATGTATCCCTATGTCACAAACAATTAATCCTATTAAAAACATCGCTAATCCTATTGTTTATTCCAATTACATTCAAATTGTTTGATTTAATTCCTTTTAGCACCTTTAATGACTGCCCTATTGTTTTCAGTTTCGAAGATAATCCAACACACCTGGCACTGCATCATGACGTAAGCAACTCAAATATATATTTTCTTTATTTATCTAATATTATTATTTAATTTATTTTAATTAAGTATACTAGTCTTTTGTTCTGTATTGTAAAGGATTAAATGACGCCATAGCAGCCCTATTGTTTTCAATTTCGAAGATAATCCAACACACCTGACACTGCATCATGACGTAAACAATTAAGTATACTAATCCTATTGTTCCAAAATAAGAGATTAAATGATGTCATTAGCGTCTCTTACCTACCTTTTGTTTACACTTTTAAATTCCATTGTTTTAAATTTCAAAAGATAATCCAACACACCTGGCACTGCATCATGACGTAAACAATTAAGTATACTAGTCTTTTGTTCTTTATTGAATAGGATTAAATGACGTCATAGCGTCACCTTTTCCTGAGCGCCCTCTAGAGTGGGTTATACTGCTGTACCTTACTACTTACTTGGTTAGCATAAGAAAGTAAAATTTACTGGGAGTTACCGCTGTGTAATCAACAAATTGATAGGGATCTTAAAGCTCGAATAGGAACATGATATTACTATCATCATATCAAGAAGTCCTTTAACGAATACTTTAGTTACATTTTTCAGTCGTATGAAAATATATGATTCTGGAGTACTCGAACCTGCAACCTCTCGCAAGGCGAGTATCATACCAGTAAATATGGAAACCTATCAGTATGCGCAAATCTAGCCAATATTGCTCTGTGCATCTTTAAGTCTCTTGACTATTAGTAATAAACAAAAGTCGGGGGTGTCTCATGGTAATCAGGATGGCATCCCGCACTCGCGCAACCAAGCAAAATCCTCCTGGAAAATAACCACGTCTCCAGCACATTCACAATATTTGCATTATGTTTAGTAACTGTAGGATCAATTGTCTCACGGAATTTGGTGATGATGGGTGTGAATATGCACATGTGAAAAAATACAATTAAATGTGTTTAAAAAGCTCACTTAAACAGATCTCCGGGAATTTCCAACTTGGGACACCTGTCGTAGGCCTACAGAAAGTGTATATCAAGTTTACACACCTTAAATTCAAGATCATTTAACTGTCTTAAGCGCACAGAATCATAATTCACGTAACAAAATAAAAACGAACTGCCAATTCGTGGTACTATGTGTTTCGTTGAACAACTGCCACAAAATATTCTTACATTAGGCAATAACCCGTTACTCTTAGTCTCTTTGCTAATTACACACAGACACATACCAATTTTAGGAATATGATGTAAATTATTTACTAAATCTAGTAAATGTTATTTATGGTAATAAGATTTTTTTTTCAAATAAAATCATTTACTTTGTTATATGAACCAATAAGTTTACCAGGCCGAAATCTAGATTCTAGATGATAATGTGCTTCATGGCGTTTTGAAAAACTCTAGAGAACAAAACAAACGTTTCAACAGTGTCGGATCTACTTCTGCATATATGAATAGAAAAGTGTGCGCTTGCAATTATTTGTATTTATTGTGTTCATATTAACGTGGCGTTTTGGAAAATTTTATAAAACAGAACAAACGTTTCCAACAATAGCGGATCTATTTCCTGATAGCAGTAATTTATAATGTATAAAGAAGGGTGTGCTAGCAGCTATTTTCATTTCATTGTGTTCATATTGACATACCCTTGATGGTCCCGCTTCGATTCCTGACTATTGTGCATTGAGTTTATGCGAGTCAGTCTTTTAACAATAAATAAACTTCCTTCTCCAAACCTCGTAATTCAGGTGGAGCATTAGCCACTAGTCCCATGTACATACAAATCATCGTACATTTATAAGCCAAATTAACATTTATATGTGTGTGTAATAATAATATACTTTTATATAGTGCCAAATCCATCTGACATAAGATGCTCAGGGCGCTTGATATGTGGACTAGGAACTCTACCAATGACTTTCTTTCTTATGGTCCAATTTTTTATGCATGTCTATTCTGCGAATGTACACAACAAGTGTCAAGCTTTGGTAGTTTTAAAATTTCTTTAGATGCTTATTTCTTTTCTTGCCATTTGTTTTTTTAACAGATTTTGGACATACTGAGGCAAAAAATATATTAGTGTCAGAATATTACTAATACGATTACAGTAAAACATTTCGTCTGTTAGTGTTACGCAGGACTCTTTCGATTGTATATCTTAGCATGTCACACTGCATTTAAGAGGCCCAACGCGAATTAATAAATAATGTACTTCTAATCATATCTTTCTTTTATTGCCAAAGTAAGTAATAAGTGTTAACAATAGTAATGATTTCTAAGGTATGTTAAATAATTTATGGTGTATATGCTTTAATAATAATTGATGTTTTAGTTTACTTTATAAATCAAGTTATTTAAATAGATATGTATTGAATTCAACTGTGTAACGAAACTGTGCAATTTAATTTAGTTAATGTATAATATAATTGAATTGGATAACTGAATTTTATGTACTTGATTTGTGTAATTGATTTAAAAATAATTGACCTATTTATTGTGAATTGAAAATATTTAAAATTTGTACCGGTATTCATTGTAATATTAATATATTTTTCTATTCCTTAATGATTGAATAAAAAATACCAAAATATATATGTAGAATTTCTGTTGATTTCAATTAGCAAACGAATTGCATTTGCAC
>NW_022753670.1:0-1073 GCF_011630105.1 Anneissia japonica
AAGTTTATCTAAACGTCGATTATAGCAATTCTGTAATTAATATAGTATGCGCAAAAATATATATATATATACATTTTATAGAAAAGTTTTTGGATTTGCTGTATTAAGATGCAGGCTTTCTTTCACACAGAGTACTTTATGTATTTATATGAAAAAAAATTAATTGCCACATTTGATATATAAAAAAAATTTTTTTAATCTATATATATATATATATATATATATATATATATTCAGTAAAGGAATCAAAGAAAATATCAATACTGTTTTAATACAATAATTATAATATTTACTTAATTTACAAATAAATTCTTCCTTAATACTGTATGTTCGACTTGAATAAATTAACTCGTCTCAGACAGTGTTTAGGAACAAAAACTAATATTTCTACGACGGATTAGGGAAAGTAAATTACATTCATAATCATTGTCCTTATATCAAACAAACCTTAAAGAAAACGTGTGTGAAATCTTTTGAGACGTTCAACATGAACCTTTTCTTTCTTTTCTTTCTTTTATTGTGGGGTGCGCACACCTAGATGTCCCGCTACCCATTGACAGACCAGCAAACTACATAAATGCAGACCATTAACAATGAACTAAAACATTATGATATGAACACGGGTGATTCAAGAGAAGAAAATTTCATTCACAGATAGAAAGTGAATCTGACCAAGACGATGATTTTACTGATTCCATAATTATGTTCATCGTGATCTATATGAATCTTTCATCATTATAGCTATATATTTACTTTGCCTTATTACAGTCATTTCACTCATAAATTTGTTTCCTTAATCCTTAGTTGCCTTACAGCCACCTGCTGTTTATTCACCATAATTATTTCACTTTTGTTTATATCAACTTGTTTGTAGGCTCGAAGATACCTTTTGTTATTATAATTAAGTCATCATGATTAAGTCTGACCAATCGCCTATTAGATATCATTGTACTGTTCCAACTTTCTCATAATGTTAATCAGTCATGCTGAAGAGGACCTGAGGTCAAGTCGAAATATTCATGTTTTAATAAAATAGTGTTCTTAAAGTCTACTCCGTTTCCTGTTTTCTTTCT
>NW_022753671.1:0-727 GCF_011630105.1 Anneissia japonica
CTATCGTGGTTGGAAAAGAAGGGAGGAGTACTTGGAAATAAATGCCGAAATATTCTTTCGGCTAAAATAAATTTTCCAAATAAAAAGATGTTCAAAAACAAACAAATTATTTAGTGTTTTTGTTTGAGTACACACTCGCGCCGGCGACCCGCCAACCGACCTCGAGTACGCGGACGTAGAGTACACGGTCGGATGTCGAGTACACACGCACGTCCGCGACCAACCGACCGACCTCGAGTACGCGGACGTATCTGCAACCCGCCAAAAAAAATAGAAAGACCTCGGGCAGGACCGGCCACTCGTACGCCGGCTTGCAACGGCGGGCGCCGGATGCCAGCGTTCCGGTCTACTGATTTTAGAGCCAAGATTTTGGCCAATCGGCATCGAGAGTTTGGATGGCGTGATTTGTCTGACCAATCAAAGTCCCGAGTTAGTGTGGTACGATGCACCGAAATCTATAAATGGGAGTCGGTGTTAGGAAATTGTTCATTCCTTACGCAAGTTTCACGGAGGACGGTCGGAGTTGCTGTTGGGAGAGAACGGTGCGTCGTGCGGATCCTAGAGGCCTCGACGAGCAGTTAGAGTGTAAGCTGTCAGTCGTTCGCTGACCGACTGGACTTCGACCATTCCTCCGTGCACGAACGTAAGGAATGGTAGTTAATGTAAGAGTAGTTTTTAAGTTTAGTATAAGCGTAACTAGCAAAAGTTAGGGTTTAAGGTAAGTGTA
>NW_022753672.1:0-722 GCF_011630105.1 Anneissia japonica
ATATATAATCATTCAATTCAATTTAATTCAATTTAATTTATTACAAAATTCCACATATCGTGGCCCGGAGGCCAAATTGCATGTAAAATTACAGGAACATATAAAACAATGAGCAGAAATATAAAAAGTTCATAAAAAAGACATAAAAAATGTAAAACAAACAGGAACAAAATGCGGGTTGAAATATCAAAGAAAGGTAATTACTGTACAGTGATAGAATAAAGGACATGATAAGCATCGTGTAGCATAGCTCTCAACGAATGTAGTCCTGTAAATAAATGAATAAAGAAATTGTGTAATAAAATGCCTCTGGTGGGACTCGAACCTGCTACCTCTCGCTCTCATGTCCTAACACTGTATTTACCTTTCTTTGATGATTATTATATAATTTAACAGTGTTAACGGCTATCTTGATTTATATCATATGCAACTATTTGTTTCTAGCCGTAATTATTGTGTAATGGAGTGTATCTGGTGGTATTTGAATCTGTTCAACCATGGAGCCTCAGTGGTCTAATGTTTATGACCCTCACCTTGATAGCGAGAGTTTCGAGTCCCGCCAGAGACATTTTATTACACAATTTCTATATTCATTTATTCACAGGACTACATTCGTTGAGAGCTATGCTACACGATGTATTATCATGTCCTTTATTCTAACACTGTATTTACCTTTCTTTGATGATTATTATATACTTTAACAGTGTTAACGGCTATCTTGA
>NW_022753673.1:0-1913 GCF_011630105.1 Anneissia japonica
CGTCTGGTCTCCTTCTCTTTAATTATTATAATATAATATATACCCTACAATCGATTTCAGAGACACATTATGGTTTTTTTTTTTCAACAAAGTCTTTTTGGTCTGGGTGCTAGATCGAGGAACCTATGTGTAGGGCCCCTTCGGGGCCCCTAGAATTATGGGGCCCTGCGGACCGCCGCATGAGAGCGCATAGGCGTTACGCCACTGCCGCCACATTCAGTCATAATATCGGCGCTGTTTCGAACGGCACGCTCGACTATCTTGGATGTGAATAAAATCTCCTCGGATAAAGACTATATAGGCCTACTGTAGGCCCAGTGTACATAATTGGGTCATATGCAGTATCAGGCCCGTACAAAGGATTTTTATTGGGTGGGTGCGAATTTGTGGAAAGTGGACCAAAATGTTTGGGAAGGGGGGGGGGCGCTAAAAACAAACCGCAACTGGTTTTGAGAGCAAACACTATTCAGTGTTTTTATTTTCAAATGTTCTGTTGTCTATCAAAAATGTTGACGGCCTAACGATAAATATCAACTTTGATATGTTAAGGAAACTGATCTATACAAAATTAAAACACCGTGGAAATTTCATTAATTATACTACTACGGGTTTACGTTCATTAATATCATTACAATTTTATGAATCGTAAATAAATCGAGGTCGGAGTAAAATAAATCCCTACAAATTTGACATACACTTAGCCTATAACGTGCCGCTTTCAACCACGTGGTGTTTCAGATTTTCACTGCATATATGTCAATAGTGAAACATTAGAGAACAAGGTAAATAAAACCGAAAGATCCACTGATTAATCTCAGATAACATAGTATAATACATACTCCAAGTATCGAAATACACGCCATCGTGTCGGGATTCAATATTTCGACATTAATTATGTCATCATCAGGAATGATAAAATTAAATAAAACATTAATAAATTTAAACATAAAAGAAATAAATGTAGGTCTATCGCACAATAAAAAAAAAAACTATAATATTATTAGGTATTGAAAATACATGTAAATGTTATATTATAAATAAATGAAATTAATGGAAATTTAAGCGCTTACGTCGTGGATAAGATGGGTAGACGTGAAAAATATAAAAAAAATCGAGAAATCATAAAATAAGCCTATACTGATCCAATTGGGAACAGGGTAGGGAAAGCAATAAATCACTTTGTTGTTTTTATAAGCGAATACGTCCACACTCTCCCGGGCCAGATAAGGGCTTTAACATACTGTATGGGGGCCGTGGTGGATTCAGGAATTCGAAATAGTGGGGGGGGAGGGGTCCAAAACTTTCACAGAAATATTGGCCAGGGTCCACCCACCTCAGCTGACCCCACTATGGTTGGGGGTGAGGAAAAGAAAATTTATGATTATGGCACCTCTAGATGGCCGGAAATGGCACTCGCAGACTTAAACGGGAATAAAGGTAATTCTAGTGAACCTATATATAGAGAGAAGATGAGTTCTGTACGTGGCGAGATATTGACACGCAACGGCGGGTAAAAACTTTAAAATTACTCAAAAAGCTTATAAGTATACGGTACAGTTAGAAGGCCTAGCGACAAATTAGAGGCAGTCCTAGTTGGAAACTGCTCTGATTGGTCAAGTATTTTTGGTCGATGGATTTCTGGAGCATGTGAGAGTGTGTCTTTAATTTTCTACGCCGGGAAATGTGGACCTTTTGTAATTTTCTTTTTTTGGGGGGGGGGATGCGTACGCATCCATCGCACCCCCCTGAGTAAGGGCCTGATTATAAAGACCTAGTACATCTTTCGAGACGATTAGGGCGAGTTCCCGGTTTAACGGGTAGCACACACCTGAAGAGACCTAACCCATAGAAGAGAAAAACATTACTTTTCAATTTAGTCCACGCTTCAAGAGTTCCAAACGAAAATGGCGTTA
>NW_022753673.1:2209-4730 GCF_011630105.1 Anneissia japonica
GGAGAAGCAGTTGTCGATAATATCGCGAATGCTGTTAAATACAGCCGTAAAGTGCTGTTGGTTGTCTCCAAAAACTTCATCAAAAGTGAATGGTGTTACTTCGAACTGGAGATGGCACGCATGCGAATGTTCGACAATCACGAGGATATCCTGGTTGTGGTTGTGCTTGAGAAGGTGTCAGCGAAAGATATGCCGATCCTATTACACAAGATACTGACCACAACAACGTACATTGAGTGGGAAGAACACCCAGAGAGACAGGCATTATTCTGGGTTAAGCTAGAAGCAGCACTCTTGTCACCTAATTGTCCCAGATACAGACTTTTAGATAATCCCCAAGAATGAAAAACACGTAATTAAAGTACTTGCGTCAGTGCTATGTAACATGTTTATTTTAAGCAAATTGTTAGGTAGATTAGATGTGGTATTTTCCCTTTGGCTTAAAAAGAGTAGATCACAACGCTTCAACAGTGGTATATGGTGTTGTTTACACATGCTCACTTTCTCTTTGAATGCTTTTAGAGATGATGTGAATACATTACGTTTTGTATAATAATTGTTGTACCTACTTTATTACTGTGGATTGCTATAATGTAATGTCATTTGTTGTACAACCGAAATTTCTAGGACACAAAAACCATATTTGACGAAAAACTCGGTAGCAGTTTATGATATGCAGATTTTTGAATATTTAAAAACTTCGGACAAAATTGTGGAAAAAGGACTTTTTTTTATATTTAAACATCTGTATTTCACTAACCAAAAAAAAAAGGTGGAGGGGAGGACATTTTGTGAGTCGACACCCACCTCAGACCCACCATGGTTGGAGCTGAGGTAAGAAAATTTGAGGAAATCGTACCTCTAGATGGTCAGAAATGACACTTCTAGTAGTAAAATTCATCATCATCACATCGCCATTAGTCAAAATGAAGCGCCAAAAAAAATGTTTATGATCTTTTATCAGGGATTTCTGGCAATCATAGAGATCTTGTTAATGTGTGTGTGATATACAATAGAAAACAAAGCTTAAAAACATTGTCTTTGAATCTGTACTTTACATAATTCAAACCGTGATTTACAACCACCTCATTCATCATCACATCACCATTATACGTCAAAAGTATCAGCGATTACTAATTATTTGTGTAATGTACACATAAAACTTAAAAACATTCTCTTTGATGTATTTACTTTACCTACTTCAAAGCCGTGAGTCCACAACCACCTCAGCCCCACCATTGTTAGCGCCGAGGTGAGAAAATTTGAGGATATAGTACCGTTACTAGATGGCCGGAAATGACACTTTTTTAATCAGGGATTTTCGGCAACAACATAGATCTAATTAATACGAGTGATGTACCATAGAAAATAAAACTAAAGAAATACTTTCTTTGATGTATTTAATATACTCGATCCATCTCAAAGCCGTGTTGCCACATTCACCTCAGCCCCACCATGGTTGGGGAAATTTGGAGAAATTGTACCTCTAGATAGATATACAACTTTTATTGTTTTAAGTACATTTATTAGGCCTACCATCATAAATGTATTGTATTTGCATTGCGAATTATTGATACAATTTAGTTTAATTTATAGATCAACTGAAATCAAAGAATTATGTTCTCATTATTGACTGACATGTTAAAACCCATATTAAAAAACACCTATTAAAAGCTCAATTTCAACTATTTGCCTAGTGCATTGCTTGCATACACAGATGTATAAAAATGAAATGAAATTGGTACAATGTTTTAATGTTTAATTTATATTGAAAGTTTATAAATCCTGTAATGGTAATAATATAATAAATACTCATTACATACAATTTTGATATTAGAAAAACTAGATAATGTCTAAATAAAACAATAAACTAAAAGTTGAAACTAGAATTTATTGTAATGAATATTTAAACTACTCCAGTATTCTTTGTCGACGGGTTGAAAAGTTGAGACATTTTGAGATAATTAAATGATATGGCCTAGAACAGTTGTTTCGAAAGCAAAGCCAGCACACCATTAAGGCTGAATGTTTCAGTTTAATTTCTCAAAAAGAAAGTATACTTTAGAATAATGATACATTGAAAATGATACAGCATCCTAAAGTAGTACAGTATATTTTCACTCTTAATTCATGGAAACTTCCTGAATATTTGCAAGTTGAATTACCGATAAATCGGCGCTGGTTCATAACGGCTCGCCACCTATTATGGTTCTGGTGGTTGCAGAGGCAGCGCTGGCGGTGGGTCCAGGGAGAAAAGGACCCACATAGGGGACCTCTGGACTCCCGCTTGGACCCCCCTGTAGGGGAATTTCCAGTAAGATCGTCGGGGAAAAATTAAATTTCTACCGCCGAAAGTAGGACAATTAGGTATGCCTTACTAAGCTGTCAAATTTTAGTGATTAAGAACTGTTTAGTTGGAGTAATGCTACCGTATGTGGGAGGTGTGTATACTATCGCAATCGTATGGGTTGCGGTGGTAGCGCCAGATATTCCCCGAAAGGGGGATGCTACGTCTGACAGG
>NW_022753673.1:4831-6960 GCF_011630105.1 Anneissia japonica
CTGGGTGGTTGAACACGTCTTCTCTGATATGGACTATAGGTCTATAAACCGTAGGCCATGTAGAGCCCAGAAATGTAAAAATCAACCACAAAATTTAAAATAACAAAGAATGTAAAAACATTGCACCCTCAAAACACATTTAGTTCTTCTAATTCCTAGCTGTTGTTTTTCTTTTTGTTAAAATATGGCAGCGTAAAAAATGTACACAATGCTAGTTGTGTGCAAGTAAAATACGCAGACACCATTCAAATCGTAAGCAGATATAGGATCTTTCAATATATTAACGATTTCGAAGCTCATTAGGAAATCCTCGCACACAAACCCATACATCTAATAACAACTTGTATTATAATGAGTTTTTATATTTTCGGTTGACATGTTATGAAATTCGAGGTAAAATTGGAAATCTTTACATTTGTAGGTGAATTGTTTTTACATTGTGGTGAAAAAGATTTTTACACTAAGTTTGTTATATTTGTGGCTATTTTTACATATGTGGTTGACATGTTATGACATTGGGGTTATTATGACATTTGTGTGTACAATATACTTACATATGTGGCTATTTTTACATTTGTTGTAGATTTTTACATTTGCAGGCTCTACATCCTCCACCCCACCGAGCTCCCTCTGTCAGAGAGAAAGTCTACACTTAGTCGGGGAAAAATTACTCTATATAGGCCTATGTATTTTCTACATAGGCCTATTAGTAGAAATAAGCTTTTGAAACTCCTAAATTTCATATTTCGCCTCCTGGACCTCTTCCGAAAGAGTTAAAGTGAAGGCCGTCCATGCTCTCGTCGGGGACATAGAACCCCGTAGGCAAATCTTGGGGCCACCCTTGTGAGGGCTGAGTTGGCCACCATAGTTGGGGCTGAGGTGCAAATATTGTGAGAATATAGACTTCTAGGTGCCCAGAAAAATCTTAATGGTAATTCATATCAACAACAAAATAAAACAATTATTTTTCTTAATACACTTTAGATGGTGCGATCGCACCGTCAGCACACCTACCTCCCCCACCCCATACGACTGCATCCACCCTAGTGCAGTTCTGTACTGTATTAGTTTTCTCTCTGTATGAATGTATTTCAATATACAGTATCATGTACGAAACCACAGTTTTATGAGAAAATAGGTCGCTATCAAGTTATAAATACAAGTGAAAAATATTGATAAATGTATAGGCCTACATTATATAAACAAGCTATTATGAAATAAATTTCGAACAGCAGATGTTATTAGACAGTAGTAAAGAATATTCTATAATAGGACATAACAGCCAATTGATGCAAAAATAGGCTTATACATAATATAATATAGATATATATATATATATATATATATATATGTATATATATATATATATAATATAGGTATAGATTTATTTTTATTCGGTGATTTGAGATGTTAGGGGCACACTGCACCGTTAAAAGTCAACTTCAGCCATTAGCGATTGCCGAAATCCAAGATGGCGTAAAAGCCTATTTTTTTAAATGTAAAAATAACTATAACGTAATTAAAGTACTAATGCAATCTCAAAACAATGTTATACATACATCAATATAATTAAACATATAATATAATTATTGAACTACCACAATATAAGCCAATTAGATAACAAAATAATGAAATTTTGCTCAAAGATCCGACAATCTTATTTCTTTTACTTATTAGGATCGGAGTAAGAGAAAACTCTTTTTTTTTTTCATTTCATTTTATTTATTTCGCCATTTTTTTTTTATCATAACAATACAGTAAAATATTCAGAAAATTCGAAAAGGTAATCCATGTTTCCCCCAAGAGCCGGCAGGATTACCAAAAAGTAAAATTAATTACTGTCTCAGTGGCTCTCCAAGCAATGGGGGAAAGATGGACTAGCAGTATAAATACATTATAAAAAATTTATATATATATATATGTGTGTGAAAATACAAAAAAAATTTAACAATTAAAATATGTTCATTACTTATATTATTATTGTTATTTTTATTATTACTATTATTATTATTATTATTATTATTATCATTATTATTATTATTATAACAACAATAATAATAACTACAATAATTTTAATTACAATTACCAGCATAATAATTATTATAAATATTAAACAATCACACAAACAA
>NW_022753673.1:6976-8832 GCF_011630105.1 Anneissia japonica
GCAGAGAATTTAAATGCATTGGTTCGGGCAAAGGCATGCCTAAAACGCAAATCATCAGAGTGTCTTGTGTTGATCTTAACAAATTCCAAACAGTTTAAATCATACACATGATAAAGGTATTTACAAACAAAAGCTACAAGAATGAAATCGTATCTAGCCTTCATAGAGATCAAGTTAAATTTAACTAATCTCTCCTCATAGCTTAACACAGATCTGAGTTCATTTGGGATGCTCATACGAGTTGCTTTTCTCTGAACCTTTTCAATAGATTTAAAATGTCCAGCTTGAAATGGATACCAACTCGGTACTCCATACTCTAAAATTGGTCTCACGAGGGAATTATATAATTTGATAAAGGCTTCGGAGTGATTGTATTTCAAAGTTCGCTTAATAAAGCCAAGAAGTTTCAGACCCTTGGAAGTGACATCATTAACGTGAGAACCCCATGATAAATTAGATGCAATGTTAACACCAAGGTACTTGTGAGTAGAAGTGAGCTGAAGGCAAGCCTCATTGATGTGATAACTTTTTGGAGATTGTGCCTGACTAGTTGATCGAGTGATTCGCATTACTCTACATTTGTTCGGGTTGAGGGACATTCCACACCCCTCGCTCCACCTACAAACATGGTCGAGATCACTCTGGAGGATGGCTTCATCATTAGAAGAGAAAATAGCACGATAAAGAAGAGTGTCATCGGCGTAAAGAGAGATAGAAGATTGGATAGTATCAGGAAGGTCACAGATAAATAAATTAAAAAGAATAGGCCCGAGGTCACAGGGGCAACAGGAGAAGATTGACCCCGAAAAAGAACAGTCTGAGAGCGCCCAATAAGAAAAGAATGAAGCCACCTCCAGAGCGAGCCACAAAATCCATAATTATAAAGTTTAGCCAGAAGAGCGGAATGATCAACCCGGTCAAATGCAGAGCTCCAATCTAGAAACACTACGTCAATATGGGGAGGGGATCTTGAGTCAAGAATTGCAGACCTATGGTGAATCACTGACGACAAGAGAGTAGAACAAGAACGGCCCTTAATGAATCCATGTTGAAAACTGGAGACAAGCCCTTTGTCTAACATAAATGATGTAATGTTGTCAACTACTACTCTTTCGAGCATTTTGCCTACAACAGAGCAGAGAGATATTGGTCTGTAATTCCGAACACAAGCTCGCTCTCCCTTTTTATACACTGGAACTATATTGGCATATTTCCAATCGTTTGGTAACATACCTTTATCAAGTGAGATATTAAACATTTTAGATAATGGCTCACATACATATATAGCACTTAATTTCAACATAGAAGTTGTAATATTGTCAGATCCGGGGGACTTCCCGAACTTCAATTTGTTAATCAATTGAAGAACCATCTGCGGTGAGGTTTGAATTGGAGGAACTTCATCCAGTTCAGAAGGCCTAATGTCAGTAGGGGAGGGAATGTCCTTGTAGGACTGGCTACTAAAATTTGAAGAGAAGTGTTCATTAAAGGATTGGGCAATTTTACTCGGATCGTCAGTATAAGATTCATTAATTTTAAAACTTGTGGTTACTTTGCTCTACAACTCCTTACATAAGACCAGAAGGCCTTGTTGTTTTTGGGGTTACATTTGTTTATAATTTTGGTGATGTAGTCACGATACGAAGACTTAATTAAGTAACATAGGTAATTTCTAACAGACTTGAAGTCATTCCATTTAGTCTGTGCATGGGGTTTAAGAAGGTTTTTAGCTTTAATTGCAGCTTTATATAACCTGGATTTCCTCCTGGACAGTTTTAAGATTTCTACAGTAATCCAAGGTTTCTTTGGTTTGGAGCGAGCCTTGCGCAAAGGAACAGCTTTATAAATGTTTGAAA
>NW_022753673.1:8851-20684 GCF_011630105.1 Anneissia japonica
CATGGGGAAAGCAGACACAAGGTCAGTCACATCTGTCTCTTATACACATCTAGATGTGTATAAGAGACAGCCTGAGAGTACTGCAGAAAGTAACCGGGAGGAGGAGTGGGAGGGTGAGGCAAGTATGTCTTAAGAGAAAAGGAAATACCAATATGATCACAACCTGGTAATGCAGAGTGTGGAAAACATTCGTTAATCAAATCAGGTCTATTATTATATACGTGATCAATAATATTACCTTTTCCGTAAAATTTATCAGTGTAATTGTATCTAGTTTTGAAGTTTACCAACTGGGTAACATCCAGACAATCTAACTCAGAATTTAGCTTATTGTACAGAGTATTATCAAATTTATCAGAAGAAGGCAAGGCAATATTAAAGTCACCGGTCAGTATAATCTAGATGAGTATAACATCACGGTACTGACTAATATGTTCAAAAACACTATCAATACAAGTATGGAAATTATCAAAAAAATCTACTTTACTATTTGGAGGTCTATAAAGAACCCCAATCAGTGATTTTTTTTGAGAAATGATATACTTCTGTCCACACAAGTTCGACTTCAGGACAAACTTCAATGATGGATGCACTTGAAGAGTGAACATTCTTGCAATGTATTGCAATTAACACACCACCACCTCTTCTATTTCTATCCTTGCGGTAAAGAGTGTAATCCAACAATCCAAGCTCGGCATTAGAAATGTCCTCCTGTAGCCAGGTTTCAGTTATAATTATGATGTGAGGATCTTCAGTCTCAACAAGGGCTAGCAGGTCGTGAATTTTTCTTATAAAGTACTACGAGCATTCACGTACAAAACGTTTAGGCATCTTGTGATCATGATTATAATAGAGTAGAACAGTGCTTAGTAACTAGTGCAGTACGGTGACGGTATGCTTGGTATGCTTGGTATGTCAACTCACGTATGTCCAGGAGAAGTTTATAGTGAACAAGTTAAAAATAATATTCAATAAATCAGTCTCAAAAACAGGACAAACCAACAGGAAGACAGAATCCGAGCAAGAAGAACAGTACGCGAAAACACACCAAAATTAACAAAGGAAAACACCATAAAATTCAGTTAAAAACAATCAGGAGATCCGAAGACATCAAAAATTCCCCAAACAAATCAAATCACAGCAGCAATTTTAGTAGGCAAATTAAAAAAAGCAATACAATTCCATATAAAATATCAGTTAGGCTCCAAATGTAGACTGAGAAATAATATTGCACAATGATTTAGGCTGAGGGAGTGTCCTTGCATAGCTCCTATAGCAGCCGAAGTCGTTTGAAATTCGCAGGTAGAACATCAGGCAATTAAGAGTATTGCAGGCCTAGCGGAGCTCACAGGAATACGTCCGCTCGCTGTGATGACTGATTTGATCAAAAAAAAAAAAAAAAAAAAAAAAATGATTCACTGGATTCTGAAAATATAATAAAAATATAGGTACCTATAGTTTTATATTACTGCTGCCATTTACTGTCTCATCAAAACGATGAATCATCAAGCTAAATTTCCGGATGGTATCCAATTTGGCGGGAGAAATGGTTATATTTGTAAAATTATTATTATCATTCTCAAAGTACAAAATGCAATTTCAAAGCATATATGTTTTATTATTATTATTATTATTATTATTATTATTATTATTATTATTATTATTATTATTATAAGAATAATAATATAATAATAATAATAATAATATTATTATTATTATTATTATTATTATTACTATTACTATTACTATTATTATTATTATTATTATTATTATTATTATTATTATTATTATTATTGGCTTTTCCCAGCAGTACTGGGAAAATCCATTGTTTTTGTTCACATTTTTTTTTCTTTCTTCCATATATTTTCCCTATCTTTTTGCATTGTTTTTTTCTGGCCGTCACTTTGGTCACTTCCCATGCTTACAATTTTTCCATGCTTTGCCGAAGCAAAGGCCATATATCAAGAATGTGCCTCCTAATATTTAGTGTCAATCTATGGTCGGGTGTGCGTGTGAGGACCAATTTAAATGATTTAAGGTCAAACAGTCTACACCGGATATTTCAATAACCAGTCAGTGTGAATGAAACTTACGGGAAAATGTATTCAAGTTACATGGAAGAGATTGTTATGTGTTAGTGACGATCCAGTGAAGGGTATATGTTTGAGGGTCTTTTCAATTTTTGACGACCCAGACCTAAATATCTCTTTAAAAAAATCCAATGGGTCTAAAGGAAATATTTTATAATACTTTGTAAAGGTCTTGTAAAAAAATGATTAAATTTTTGTGACGATTCGCATTATGGTGTGAATCTGAGGACCATTGAAAGGAAAACGTCCCAGACCACATATTTCAAAAAAGGATCAACTGATCTGAATGAAACATTCGGAAAATGTTTAACCAAGTTACAAGGAAGATAGTATTATTTGTTGGCGACGAATCTGTCAAGGGTGTAAATAGGAGGGTCATTTAAATTTTTGAGATCCAGACGTAAATATCTATAAAAAGTTTTCAATGGGTGTAAATGAAACTTTCTATAATAGTCTGTGACGATCCGGCGTAGGGTGTGACTATGAGGACCATTTAAAGGAAAACGTCCCAGACCAAAAAAAATTCAAAAACGGGTCAACTGATCCGAACAAAAATTTCGGGAAAGTTTAACCCAAGTTACAAGAAAGATATTATTATGTTCAGGGGACGGTCCAGGTTAGGGCTGTCTCTTATACACATCTAGATGTGTATAAGAGACAGATGTCGACAGTTGATTAAATTATTTAAACGCAATTTGCGTTTTCTAAAGCGCTAAACCAGTTACAGCTAGGTTAAACTCAAAACTACTGTGATATGCATGAACAATTTTTGCTTTCATTCATTGAATTGCTATGAACTGAAAATGCACTTTCCTATGCAAGGACGGCTCATATGGCACGCAGTGGTTATGAGTCATGATGTACCTCGCTATTACCATTGCAGCCATAGTTCAAGTCTCGCTAATAACGTCGCAGGTGAACTTGGTTTCGTTTTCTTTTTCTTTTTCCCACTTCATTTTTTCCACTTAATTAAAAATTATATTGGTTTTCCATGTTTTTTTTACTTTATACCTTTTAACGACTTTTCTTTTTGTTGCATTTTCAACTTCATTTCTCATTAAAGCAATGGGGAAAAAGCCCTATGTTCTGTTGTTCAAACAGACTTAGTAAGTCTAGTTGTTGTTAATACTATTATTATTATTATTATTATTATTATTATTATTATTATTATTATTATTATTATTAATATTATATTAATATTAATATTAATATTATTATTATTATTATTATTATTATTATTATTATTATTGTTGTATTATTGTTGTTGTTATAATAATTATTATTATTATTTCGATGGCGTTTTTTGCGTCAGGAAAATTATTACGAAATGATATTTGCCCTACCTGACGTGTTATAAGTACTGAATGCTCAGTACTTTCCCAAATACTTGCGAATCGAGCTCACAACCTCCAGGTTACTAGCTTGATAATAATAATAATAATAATTTTGGCTTATATAGCGCATTATGCTAAAGCCTCAATGATATCTTAACCTACACCACCGAGCTTGCGCTTGATGTCTAGTGATGAATCCAATTCCCAAGTAGCAGCGGGTACTGCAATGCTATTCCGATAGCGCTTTCGCGTCACGAGAGTTCATACGAAATGAGGTTTGACCTACCTGACGTATTGTTACTGCTAAATGCTCAGTACATTCCCAAATGTAGGCCTACTTAGCAAAAAAACACCATCAAAATAGCATTGCAGTACCCACTGCTACTTGGGGATCGGATTGAGCCACCAAGCGCAAGCTCGGCGGTCTAATGAACAGGACATCTGGCAAGTTATCTGAAAGTTGTGGGTTCGATTCCCACCCCTATCACTTGCGAGATTTTGTTCGCAAATATTTTGGGAATATACTTTCAGTACATATAACACGTCAGGTAGGGCAAACATCATTTCGTATTATTATTATCATTATTATTATTACTTATTTATTATTATTATTATTATAATTATTTTTATTACTATTATTATTATCATTATTATTATTGTTATTGAAATCAATATAATATTATTGTTATTATATACTGTATTATTTTATTGTTTCTATTATATCATTTTTAATATTATAAAATTAAATTTTATTATGGAAATTAATATTATTGTTAGTAGGCCTACTGTTATAGTCATTATTTTATTATTGCTATCACAGTCTTGAAACTGCAAAGATAACCTTCTGGGTAATACATGTTAAGAACGCAGCTCATCGGAAAAAAGTAGAGGATTGTCTCCCGGTGTACTGTCTAATTCACCACTAGAAGGACCCCACTGGAAATAAGTCTCAGGACCGTCGTGGGGTATCCTTGGTGTGTGTCACATCGAAGAAATCCAAGTATTTTTTAGTTGTTCTAGTCAATTTAATGGTTTCATACAAATAACTGGAAAACAGTATTTTTATGCATCCATTATTTGCAAAAGATTTCATTTTATTAATTCTCAATTGAAAACAAATATCCTATAAAAAGTACCGTAGGCCTAATTCCTATACGGTATTCTGTTTCAAAAATGGCCTCCTGATTGTTCCTGTAGTCCTAGACTAGACTACTACAATAGTTCCGTTTTAGTCCTAATTTTTAATCCTTTTAAATATCGTATCACTAAAACAACGTCACTAAATCAGCGTTATTGTGATTTCCTTTTACGTTAAAGCACAGCATTTCCGGTGTTATTACTAGTCAGTTATATTTAAAAAAAAATGTAAACATTGAAACGTAAAAGTTTGTGACGTCATAAATTCTACACTTTACAAATCAGCGAGTTAGAATACAATAAAATCACTTGGATTGCATAACCCTCGCATATTCCATTCTACATGGATAGTATGGAGTGTTAAAATGGTAGAGTCCTCAGATAATTAATAGAAAATGTGAGGAAGGGTTATTGGGTGATAATTGTGAGAAAGTTTGAAAACCAAGGTTCTCATAGCGTTTCGTGTAATTTCATGTATTCTCACCTTATTCACATATGACGTCAATTTTACTGATTGCTATGTCGCATTGTACATGCATGACATCTAAACAGGTTACTATATTAAGTTTGAATTTTAGAATGAATTTAATTTTATCAGATAATTGAAAGAAAGTATGAGTTATTGCTTATTAAATGTGAGAAAGTTGGGAAAAAACTGACTGGCTAGGAGGAAAGGTTACTGTGACAGAATAATTATAGATAAAGGATTACAGCGCTGAACTAATGTAAGTATAATTGTTAAATGTTTTTGACAAAGTTTTTCCAGAGCTATAATTGATGTCACGTTTTAGTACTGTACATAGTGTACATTCACTGAATGTTTTATTTTCGTGTTTCGCACGCACCCCATCCTCATTAACCTCAAATCTTAAGTCTGACCAGCGGTGGCACCAGAAATTTTCCGACAAGGCGTCCGAAATGTCCGACGGAGGGGTCCGAGTCAAAAGGCCGACGAAGCCTCTGTCGATGGGCCGGAATAAAAACTCCTTTGTGTGGTTCACGGGCTTAGTTGGTCCAAAAAAATGTGCTTTTAGACCACAATATTATGGATGGCAGTCAAAATAAAGTTATTTAGATAAGGCAGGGAATCGAACCATCCAAGGCCACTTAGTTTTTAGTCGAAGTGCAGATAGGCCTGTGGCACCGGTAGACCAATTGAGTGTTTATGTAATTATCTAGCAAACAATTAAGGGCGTAGGTAAGAACTCCCCCGCCGGGATCTAGCAGCTGAAAGCCCTGGAAAATCCAGTGGATTTAAAGTATACTGAAAGACTAATTTGAATGGTTTTCTACAATAATTTTCCTATGATTATATACATCAGAGCTAAACGAGTAATTACGAGCGCAGGTAGCAATGGGTGGCTTTTGACCAACGGCGGCGGAACATTTTTGAAATTTGGGGTGGAGCGGATTTCATAAGGTCCAATATGCGAGTTTGGTGAATTTTATAAGTTATTTTAGGCCCCATAAAAAATTATTAGTTTATCACCCGCTCCCTCATCACTTTTGGGAAAAAATCTGATGTATTTTAAATGGTCCCTTTTCCATCTTTTTTTCACTTGAAAAGCTCTGGGTTTCTTGCAAATATGCTTACTGGTACAACAAAAACATATTTTTTAAATATAAATTTGATTCCATTCTTATGACTTTTTATGTATGTGTCTCTAACCATTGATTTACTTGTGATCATCGGTAAAATGGGGGCGGGATTAGCAAAAAACAAAAAAAACCCTCCCTCCCTCATCAGTTTTTATTCTTTGATAGGGTGATAAACTAATACTTTTTTTATGGGGCCTTATAGGCATCAAGCTACTGTAATATGACTTCATATTTCTTGTAATTTCCAGTGGCGGATCCAGGAATTCTAAATAGAAGTGCCCAGGGAGGGTACTTTCACAGATAGAAGATCTAGGCTATAGGCCTACTACCTCAGCCCACCATGGTTGGGTGAGGTAAGAAAATTTGTGGTTATGGCACATCTAGATGGCGGGAAATTACACTCTCAGATGTAAAATTTGAATATAATTTTGCTTATATCCCCATTAAAAAAAAATTGAACAATTTAGCCCCGCCCTGAAAGCGTCACAGATTTCCGAACAAAGTCGAGATTGCTTCCACGATTTCAATGAATTATTTATTATAAGGGTTAACCTTGATATGGGTTCCCTGACGACAACTTCACTTTTCCTCCGATGGATTAAAATTATCCTTCTATGTAGCCCGGAAATGATACTCCAACTGTGGCGGGTCAAGGAAGTCGAAATAGACGGGACCCAGGGAGGGTTTTGCGCAAATAAATTGTCCACTCACCTCAGGGCTGAGGTAAGAAAAATTATGATTATGGCCCCTTCAAAATGGCCGGAAATGGCACTCTCAGATTCAAAGTTGAATACAATTTTGTCTGTTTTCTCTATTTTTCGAGATTTTTTAAAAATCAAAACAGTTTTTACAACATACATAACAATTATTAACTACAGCGTACTGTAAATTCTGTAGAACCTTCAGAGAACTTTATTTTAAAAAATGACCTATTTAATAATCGTATTGTTTTCGTTAAATTAGTTCAGCTAGTTTGAAGGTTTACTGTAAGCCAATCAGTTACACCTACAATCTTCGTGGTTAGCATAATGAGAAGTAGAGCGTTGCCCCATTAAAGAGTGCCTACCGCCCCCCATATGCCTAAATACAGAATTCACGAAGGCAGGCGATTTTTTCTTCATGCTTGAGGGTGGGTTTCAAGGAAACTTTACAGACGCGCGTATACAGATTCAATCAACATTTGGTTGCTCAACTCAAAAAGGGAACTTGTAATGCTCGTTAGAAAATGAAAATATATATATATATATATATATTTTATAATGATAATAATAGGTCAATTTATAAGACGAAAATAAACAAGGTGTCTACGCACCAAATAATAATAGTAATAATAATAATAGTAATAATAATAACAATAATAATAATATTAATAATAATAATAATAACAATAATAATAATAATAATAAATAATAATAATAATAATAATAATGACATTGCAGCGTTTGTAAAATGTTTGTCACTGGTGCTTGGAACAGTCCCAATAATAGTAATAATAATAACAATAATAATAATAATAATAATAACTCACTTTAGCTGAATATTTTGATTCATTCATATTTTCCAAGGGAACTGTTTCCTGAGAAATATAAATAATTCATCATGAAAGTGTGGAAGATATTATCAACCATAACTGATTAGTTGCTAGCTGATATATATTGTATATGTGAGCATATACACAGCACTTTTCCTTTCAGTTACAGAGTGGATTTTTATCTCTGATCAGTGGGTTCACATGCTTATGTGCTGTCTCTTATACACATCTAGATGTGTATATTTGACTGGAGTGGGGGTGGGGGGAGGGTTTGTTGAACAATGCAGCCTTGCAGATTTCCCCATACCTGCGAGGTGTGTACAAGACCGGCGGTATCATCTCAGAAGCTGCCAACACCAATCGGCAATATACGCTTGCCAGCTGCCAAATTACCGGTACCTGCAGGGGTAATCACAATTTTTATGTGAAGGATTTCTTTCAGGTTTTCATTTAGGATGTTGCGGCTCAGTGAACCCAAGGATATTCAGGGTTGATTACCGGGAGATCATTGAAGCTCTTTCCAAATTGTGTTGCGTCTCCGTTAGGGGTAATTCCCAAAGCAAAAATTGGTAAGTTGTAGGTAATATATGACTTATCGTTCCCTTATCGGGACCCTTTAAATTTGTTGTATCTCCAGGAAGAGCTTTTTTGCAGAGGCTTATCTGTCTTTTGCGCAAGGTTTCGAGACCCACCATTTTATCAGGTTAGATGAGGGGGCTAAGGACAACATCGCCATGTGGTACGTGTTAATGAGTTCAACGGTAAAGCGTTAATACTCGAGGACGTGTAGATTGCTTCGGACGTTTTTGAAGCTGAAGACTGATGACTTGGGAACAATAGGCCGTGCAGGAGTGCTGGGCAATAGCTGGTTTGCAGTACAGTGGCCGCAATTCCGACAGCCGCATCACATTTCCATTAAGGACATTTTTGCGATTGTTTTGGCCTGCAAAATTTGTGCTTCACGTATTCCAAACAGAAAAATTATACTACTGCGATAACATTGCATCGGTTGAGGTGATTAACAATATTCGAGCTAAGAATGGTTATGATGCGCCTACTTAGGCGTTTGTTCTTTTGTGGTTTTACGTAATAATGTCGTTTTTCGGGCAAAGACATTTGTGGTTCATTCATTCACTCGTTTATTCGATCAATAATCAACAAACTGTACAGACATAAAACTTAAATAGGAAGGACAAAAATAGAGAGATTTTATTGAAAGGCGTTTAAAAGCAGAAGAAGATCTTGGGAAAATGGTTAATAAAAAAATGATTAAGAGAACAAGATTAAAACAATGATTATAATAGTGGTAATTATTAATATAACTACAATGAAAACTTTGCAAAAGGTTTCTTAAAAAAGTTTACAAAAGCTAAATTCTAAATTCTAAAGCTAAATCGATAAAATTTGTTTTAAGGACTTACGTACTAATATCGTTTTTCGGGTAAACACATCCCAGGGATAGCAAATTGGGTAGCCGATGCATTATCTCGCAATCAGTTTTTTTTAAGGGCAAAACGACTCCATCCGACTTGAGGAACAATCAATCAACGTGCTACTGGCATTAATTTACCAATAAAACGTGTTTGAGTTGTTTGAGTCGCTGGCAAAACTTATTGACGGTCCCGCACAATTGCATCGTCTAGAAAATTCTGCTAAATTCCTAGCGAACGAAGCTCTAAGCCAAACTTTAAAAAACAAAATGGACATCATGCGTGGAAAATGTTTGCACAATGGTGTTTATTTTATGTCTCTTTTCCAGTTAAAGCCTACTTGTTCTATAATTATATCGGTTTCTTGTCAGAAAGAAACTTTGCGACAAGAAGAGTTTCATCACGTATCTCGGTTTTGGGGTATTTTCACAGCCTTTTTGAGGTTCAGGACCCAACAGGATCTTTCTTGTTGAAGAAGGTACTAGAGGTCTACATGTGTCTGCGACAATTACACAAGATTCCAGACTTCCTATCGCAAAGGATACTTATACCGATTGCTATTGGCTGTGGACAAGGTCAAACGGGTTTTGGTCCACCAGACTCTTCTTAAAGTGTTTCTTCTTGTTACATCTATTGTTTCCGAATCGAAGAGTTGGCGGCGACAAACGCTCGTCGAGATCTGGTACGACGACAGGATCGATTTTAGTGTCTACTAATATGTAGAAAATACACTGGCCCCCGCCCCCTGCTGGCGCCAACCCTGCGTGAGGCAAAATATGGGAAGGAAAAAAGTTGGTGTCCGGTACAGCGTCAGAAGTATATCTCGACATTTAAACACACTTCGGGTCCGCTTTTTCAATTTCTGGGTGGTCGTTCAGTATCTTCGTTTTCAGGGGTGGCGCCAAGATTTGCCCGACGGGGGGGGGGCCGAGGTCCCCGACAGGGAGCCAATGCCCCGACGAGTGGTCAGATTCCCAAGACGAGAGCAAAGTGGTCGTGGTCGAGCTCTGCTTACAAGGCTTTTAAAGTAGTCCAGGGGGCAAAGCCCCCAAAAATGTTTTACAACTTAGGTGTTTTAAAGGCTTATTTAATCGATGTTAGAGTCTACTAATATGTAGAAAATAAATTAAATTATTTTTTCTCCCCGACAAATTGCGATTTTAGGAGCTGGCGCCACCCCTGCATTCACAAAATACTTACAGAGAAAGGTTTAAAACACTTCTCGCAGATGGTGATACCACTTCCTTCCTTTATTGTTTGTTTATGTATGTAAGCTCAGGGAGTTCGCCTTACATAATGTTGGTATATCCCCTAGTAGGATTCTAATCGTGATTTTTTGTAATAATTCACTCAGATGGTTATTTTTGTGTATTTTACTTCATGAGTTGTGAAGCGTGACTGTTGATATTATGTTAGTAAATTTATTTATAGTGTACTTTTCGACGATACAAAAAAAAACAAAAACAAAAACAAAAACAAAACAAAAAGCAGAACCTGAGCAATGCCAAAACAAAATGTAGGCTTCTATATATATTTCAAAGGCATTTTATAATACATTTTGTGTGAGACCAAGAACGGTATAATACGTTGGCGAAATGACAAAAAACTGCATGACGTGTACCTTTCGCTATGTATAAATATTACCGGTGCCGGTTGAATATCTAAGGCCTGGCCTGAATAATGCTATTATGTAGGCTTATTGGATGTCACGCGATATGCTTGCTTGTATCAATATGAATATATGTTTCACCGTCTTTCTTCAACGTTCATTCAAATTACATCCTATCGCGTTGTTTGTGTTTTAAGTTAACTTTTTTTTCTTTGAAGTGTACAGTTTTTTTTTAAATATTTTAAAATCCTTTAAAGTTAAATTTATTTAAAAACATTTTTTTTTTAAATTTTCAATGAAAAATGAAGGCGATCGTTAATTTCGACCTTGGTACAATGTAAACCTGTAATAATATGACTACTTAAAGAGAATTTTACTGTATTATAGGCTAGCCTAGGACCAGGCTTCCTACTATAGTTTAGGCTATAGAGGCCTAGTCCAAGACTTTGTCGCAAATCCCAGCCAACATAGGCCTAGCCTATAATGCCTAGCATAGGGCTCGTGATCGCGGTGCCCTAACCATTAAAAATTAGCACACGCACTGGGAAGCGTTGTTCACGGCATTGGACTGCAGCGAAAATTAATTCCCCCATCATTAATGGAACAGACCCACGTCATGCTTGGCTGATTAGTTTTGATTTACATACGATGAATAAGGTGAAAGAAAATGAAATTTTTGGCGAACTGAGCGGATACAATTGATTAAAAAGCGGCTCTTTTAATAACTTTAGATATTAAATATTATAGTCAAGATTAGATGGGCAGGCCTAATTCAACAAAGGATATAGAAAGCACAATGGTCTTTTATATGAGTAAGGCCTACTTTAGTTGCAGAATATGCAAGTGCTGTACTATTATAATCACAAAATAGAGCCTTCATTCGTCTGTTAACGGTATTAACATAAGGTCTGTTTTATAATTGTCTTGAACTGCATAAATATTTCAAAGTAAATATAAAAGAAGGTGATTTATTTATGTTAGGGAGCCTCGCAAAATAAAGCAACGCGTATACCCGTCTACAACGCGTGGTTGGGGATTAAAATCTCTTCGCGTTGCCGACGAGTGGTTCAAGATACTGATCAAAAATGTTGGACGATTCCATT
>NW_022753673.1:20708-23995 GCF_011630105.1 Anneissia japonica
ATTCCCCACTACGAAGTGGAGTAGCCCAGGAAAATAATCCCAACGCGTGGCCAACTATGGGATTAAACTGCCTTTAATCGCATCGCGTGGTCCACTCGTATACGCGTTGCTTTATTTTGCGAGGCTCCCTTATGCAACTTGTTTATTTTGTTTTGTATATGTTGTTTCTTGTTAGGCATGAATAAAAGCAACAATTAAAAAAAATATGGCGTATTCTTATTGCATGACCAACATTTTTTGTATACTGTACCTATTGTAAATGTGTATTGGTCGAATAAATATATGAAATGAATGAATGCATCAAATGACGGATGATCACATACGGTAAATGATGGATAAGTCCTTCGCGTTAAGCCTTCGATGTGCTAGCTTCGCAGCATCGAGCGAAGTTTCTTAGCTTACAATAGTGAAATTCTAATAAATTAATTGAACAACAAATTAGTATTGTATTTGGAGACTGATAGTAAATGTATCACCTTAATATATTAAATCCATCACCTGTTATATTGTTTCATTGATTAAAATACAAGCCCACAGAGCAACAGATCGTTCATGTTCACACAGACTTGAAAATAGCGCATTTCAATAGTACAACTATTAAATAGTATTTTGTATTTTCAAACTGACAGTAAATGTAAATGCATTAAACATCAGAATCTACTATCAATTACTTGTTTTATTCTTGCATTAATTGAAATACAAAGCCCAGAAAAAGGCTGAATATCAAGGCCGTAAAATTGAATCGGTGTGCCGTGTGTCGTTCTCAGGAGCGGATTTTGAGAGGTAAAAAAAGAAAGAAAAAAAAAAAAGGAAAAGAAAAAAAAATGATAGCCCAGATCGTCTCAAATGTTATTTTCGGGCGTCTAGAACACAACAATTTCGCGGGGGAAAGGCCCCGCCCCCTACCCTTTTGGGAGGTAAAAAAAAAGAAAGGAAAAGAAAAAAAATGACAGCCCAGAACGCCTCAAATTTTTTTTTTTCGGGCGTCTAGAACACAACAATTTCGCGGGGGCATACCCCTGGACCCCCTAGGTCAGGTTGTCTCGATCGGCCCAACTTTCGGCTCCACTTTCGGCCCCCGCTTTTGGTCATCTCTGAATCCGCCCTGGTTCTATCCATAGGCTACGTTCAGACTTGGAGATAAGCCAGACTTTACATTGAGTCTGACTCAAGGTTAAGCCTGGCTTAACTTTGCCGGGTGTTCAGACTAGCGGGATTAGCCAGGTGCGAGTATTCGCATATTAATGAACCGTAAACAGGAGAGTTTCCAAACATTGTGTTCGAAACGTACCTCGCTCACAGTACACGTATGCTGATTGGTCATTTGTTTACCTGAAGTCAACACAAGACCCCCCCCATCCCCACCCCCGCAGCGACTAAAGCCCGGCTTAGAAAAGTTTTAAACACCGACGGTGGCACGCCAGGCCTAGATAGGAACACGGCTAAGCCAGATGGTCGAAATCCAGTTTGCCGAATGCCAGATTGCCGAGACCACTTTGCCGAATCCCAGTTTGCCGAGTGCCAGTTTGCCGACTCAAAAACAATGAATCCCAGTTGGCCTAAACCCAGTTAGCCGAATCCAGTTGACTAACCTAGTTTGACGAAAGTCGGTTAAAAGCAGTGAAACATTAACAGCAGCAGAAAATTCACGATGGAATACTTAATTACTCTTACCATGGACCTATTTAATACTAATTCCATTTTCTTACCACTACTGCATCTGTACGAAGTGGTGGCACTATTTCTTTCTCCAGTGTTAACGGCTACATTGGTTTATATGTTTTGAGGCATCTACTGACTGATGACCACCTGATGAAAGGGCGATGACCGAAAACGTTTGTGTTTTTACCATTAAAAGTTATGGCTATTCTACACTTTTGCTTAAATTTGCTTCATGCGTTTTATTACTATATATATACTGTCTCTTATACACATCTAGATGTGTATAAGAGACAGATATCAAGTTGTTGCTGATTCGAATGTAAGGACTGGAGTGAGTTAATTAAGAAAATATATAAATATATTTATACACACAGAAGAGAATAAACAGCATTCGTGTCTCACGACACAATTGTGGCATAATGAGATGTTTGGGTAATTTAATTAGTTACTGGACTTACCCCAGGGGAATGACCACTACTAATTGGTGTGTGTTGTTGCATGACAACTTGCTTGGTATTTGTTGTTTAGTAGACACCCTAGCTACAGTAGTATGGTTGTTACAGTAGTATACCGGTAGTTGAAATGCAATATTAAAGTTCATGGTAAACCTGTATATTGTTTCACGTGTGTTTTTAAATAGTTCCACGGCTAATTAGCATGCTAACGACGTTATTTTAATCTGTTCAACCATGAAACCTCTGTGGTCTAATTGTTATGGCGCTCGCCTTGACAGTGAAAGGTCGCATGTTCAAATTACGCGAGGAATTTCATTACACAATTTCTTTAGTTATTAATTTATTTATAAGACTACATTTTTTGAGAGCTTTGCTTTTTATAATAGTTTGTCAAGGTCTCGTAAAGAAATGATTACATTTTTGTGACGATCCAGAGTAGGGTGTGGATATGAGAACCAAAGGAAAACGTCCCAGTTCAGATATTTTATAAAACGGGTCAACTGATCCGAATGAAACTTTCGAGAACGTTTAACCGAGTTACATGGAAGACATTTTTATGTGTTGGGGACAATCTAGGTTAGAGTGTAAATGTAATGGTCATTTAAATTGCTTACGTCCCAGGTATAAATGGATGAAAATAAAACTTTGCAAAATTTTTTTAGCTTTTCATGGTCAAATGAAGAAATGATCAAATTTTCGTGACGTTTCGCAGTAGGGTGTTAATGTTATTATAGCCAGCAATGGCCCTTAGGCCTGTGAGTCTCGATGTACCTCACTTTTACGATTGCAGCACTAGTTCGAATCTCACTAACGTCGTGGTTATTGTGAAATTGGTTTTTACTGTTATTTTTTTTTTAACTTAATAATTTTTTTTAGTACTGTAAGTATTTTGGTTTTCCGTATTTTTTGTTTTGTTTTTGTTTTTTTTTTACTTGATACTTTTAACGACATTACTTTTTGTTACAATTTCAACTTCATTTCTCATTATAGCAATGAGGAAAATTAATATTTTCTGTTGTACAAACAGACATATTAAGTCTAGTTATTATAATTAATATTATTATTATTATTATTATTATTATTACTATCATTATTATTATTATTATTAATATTATTACTGAAATACACACGGACATTACTTTCAAAGTATACATCGGGAATAATTTATTC
>NW_022753673.1:24236-32638 GCF_011630105.1 Anneissia japonica
TTATATATATACTAAAACCTACCTTAAGGGGAACTTAGACAATGGAGAAATTAGAGAACAATTAAAAAAACAACGTTAAGGGGAAAACAACCCAAAAGGTATTCCCCTTAAATCGGACTTAGTGCATATTATTGTTATTTTAAACTATTATTATTACAACCTGGTCAATATCAGTATATCAGTAACATAACAATGAAAAACAGATTATACTATCTGTTGTCACTGATTTACTGCAGTTTAACAACAAGTAATTCATTACAAAAATTTATTACAACCTGGTCAATATCTGTAACATAACAATGACAACAGATTATACTAATTCTCTTTTCACTGATTTACTGCAGTTTAATAACAAAAAATTCTTAAATTGATTACTACCAAAATTTATTAAGCAAAAGATAGAAACTGTATCATCATATACAGTAGTACCTGTCTCTTATACACATCTAGATGTGTATAAGAGACAGGTGTTTACCTTCTCATTCCTTTTTCGATTTTTGTAACTAATCTTATTTATCCTATTTTGCCAAAAAAAGATATCTTCTGACATCCAACTTTTCCAAACATTCTATTCTTACTGTGAACACTCTGCATATTATTGAGTGCTGTACTGTACTTATTAGTAGACATGCCTAGGTACCGTAGGTAAATGTGGATTTGTATAATATTGTGCATGGGCAGTCAAGAGTATGTAATAAGTATTTAGATGGAGAGTTTGTAGAGACAGGACTTTAATGATTTGAAAATGCTACTTAATCTTGATTCAAAGATATTCATTTGATACCAGATTAAATTTGGGACTTAAATTGAAAATCTAAACAATTCTTGCCCACTCATTTTTACAAAATATAAACTCTTCCATGAAAAGACACATTTATGTAGCTGGTAAACTCATTTCCGAAACACATAGGCTACTTGGCCAAGAATAACATTAACCAGTGAGTAAAAATCTGAATGGCAAGTGTGGAACTCAAATGAAATAAAACTGTCTATTTCGGTACATCACTATGCAAGTTGTTAACAAAATGAACAACTGGGCAAAACTTGATATTTCCAATACCTGGACAATGGTCGAACTGATGGCTCATTCAACCTGCTGTGTCTTGAAGACTAAATGCATTTTCTTTCTTAGACTACAAGCGTAGACTAGGCAGTTCAAAGTCTACAAGCGTAGTGTAGAAGCCATTGGCGGATCGGTTGTGGCTTGGACTCCCAACCTTAAAGTCAGGGGTTTGAAACTCTCGCTGTGCAAGTCGCTTGTGTCCTTGGGCAAGGCACAGATGTGTATAAGAGACAGATTATTTGCAGTGTTTCCTTGTTTGTTTGCAGCTTTTCGTTTTTTGTTTGCTGATGTTTTTTTTTATTTTTGTTTGCAGTGTTTCTTTTTTGTTTGCATCGTTTCTATTTTTGTTTGTAGCGTTTCATTTTTGTTTGCAGCGTTTCTTTTCTGTTTCCATCATTTCTTTTTCTTTGCAGTGTCTGTCTCTTATACACATCTAGATGTGTATAAGAGACAGATATATATACATAATAAAACGCATAAAGCGAAAGTGTAGATTAGCCGTAACTTTTAATGGTAAAAACACAAACGTTTTCGGGCATCGCCCTTCATCATCAATCAGTATGCCTCAAAACATTATATGAAGAATGTATTTTTAGGCTGGAATAGTGGCATTTATCTTAGAGGGCTTCCCTATTGCTCACTATTTCTAATTAAAGAGCCATACTATCAGTGATTTAGGCTAGTTAATCACCAATTTCAGATCTACTAAGGCTAGAAGATGTCCCGAAGGTATCCGCTCAGTCCTCTAGCCTTAGTAGATTTGAAATTGGTGCCTAAGATTATAAAGCCTAAATCACTGATATAATGGCTCGGTAAATTAAAGTGGTAAGCAACAGGAAGCCCCTTTGATGGTCTTTAACTAATTTTTTTGTAGTTGTTAAGTCTGAGTTTACATTCGGTTTCGCCTACAATAATTACCGTTATTACATTTAGTTCAAAATAGTTAAGTCTGAGTTTACATTCGATTTCGCCTACATATTTAACTGCTGTTTATTACATTTTATTTCAAAATAGTAGTGTGCTGCGCTTTTGTACGACGGTGACGACAAAATTCAAATTTGGCAAACTGGGTTCGGTAAACCGGGTTTCGGCCAACTGGGATTTCATTTTTTCGGTGAACTGGATTCGGCAAACTGGGTTTTCGGCAAAATGGGCTAAATTCGGCAAACCGGGTTTCGAAAAACTGTATTTCGACCAATTGGGATGATACCAGGAACACAGCCCGGCTTGAGATAAGCCACCTAGTTCAGACTGGCACGTGGATAAACCCGGTGAGTTGAGCCGGGTGTAAGTCTGAACTCCTAGGCCTAAGTCAGGGGTGGCCATAAAAATCGGTCGGATGGCCAAAGTGAATTTTTGATTTAACACCGAGGGCCGCACCCAAACTTTGATGTTTTCAGTGAGCTTCCAAAAACTTCCAAGCACTGCTTTTACATCATTTATCAGTTTCAATGTTACTTTTTACAATAATTGGTGTCGGACCGTAGAAAACAAGGTGTTTCTAGACAATTTTGATTGGCGGGCCGCAAACATAGGTTTTTTAATTCATTGTCGCGGGCCGCAAAAAAATCGCTGACGGGCCGCACTTTGTCCACCTGTGGCCAAAGTCAATTAACTACTGTATGTTCTATCAAAATCGAACACTGCGTTATTTGCTATGTGGCAGTTACTCGAGCGATACTGAGCTGATCACGGCTGACACAGCCTTGACAACAACGCATACGCAAAATACGTTCTCTAAGGATGATTATGAATAATTCATGAGATTTTACCAAACTATCCTACGTTACGCAAATTCGCCGCCTTAAAGCCTTTGTTTCACCTATGACAATCCTATTTGCAATCATTACTCGAAAATTTAGAAACGCACATGAAACAATTGTGCATAAAGGCATGATGCATTGTGCTTTAAGATTTTTTCAAAGTCATTAGCAGACAACTCAGAATGCATGAAAGTGCATATATCCCAGCATCTAGAACTCTAGTGCGACCAGATCCACCTCCAGATTACTCTACCGACTTTCATAAACCTACTTCATGTACGCTATCCCAGAATAGGAAATTCGTCAAAGAACCAGTCCGGTCCTCTTCACAGGGTCAACGGAAACTCTATTTACCTCCGCCAAGGAGGTTATGTATTCACGTCTGCTTTCCTGTCTGACCCAAAAACTATAAAATGTAACATCATAAAATCAGTGGAATGGTACATACTGTACAAATTTAAGAAAGAGGAAATTCGATTTTTTATCTTCTTATAAAAGAAAATAATGGAATAGCCCATACACGGCCTGCGTACGGTTCGGTATTCAGGCACATGAGGTGTGACAGTAGGCCTACAATGCACTTTATGGATGGCTGTTCTAGTTAATCATGACCTGTCCCCCTGCCCCCTCCCCCCGCTGGCGCCACCGCTGAGCAGAGCCCCCTTATCGTTTGTTATATGGGTAAACAGCAATAATAACATAATGTGAAAGCCAGACAACGAAGAATGAAGTGTTTTAGATTTTAAATATTAAAATAGTTAATACAGTTTATGTGTCTAATTATTGTTTGTAGATTCTACAAAAAGAAATATACCAGCATCATGTCTTACCAGGCCACTTGTTTCGATATATCAGTATCAGGCAGACTATGTAATTGCTCTGATGTACCACCACCAGTGTTGCATATCGATCTCCCTCCACTCCCATGTGTGTTAAATGTTTTCAGCATATCTCCAATCCCAGACCATTGTGAGTAGGCCTATCACCATATGCCTTCATAATATACAGTATTACTATCTAGGGCCTAGTAATTTATTTACAGATCGAGACTATGGTTGGTAGCTGCCCAATTTTGTGATCACTCTAACAATAACATTTGGCACTCTATGTCAGTGATGATGATAATGATGTACCAATCACCAAATTTCAAGAAATATTATTGAAATGTGAATTTCAAAGATACCTAAATTTGCAAGTCAAAACGATTGATGTGTAGTCTGATATGCAGGTTATTAACAATAAACATAGAATTTACAAAGTTAATATTTGTATATCCTCTAACCTTCATGAAATCAGCGGATTAGATGCATCATCAGTGGTGTAGCTACACGGGCATTTTAGCCAGTGCAAAGCACTGGGGCCCAGGACTATTAAGGGCCCATTCATAAATAGATCTAAAAATAATAATTTAAAATAATTCCCTTAATATATGTGAAGAAAAAAACACGGCCAGTTTTTAGAGGAGTTATTGATTACTGTGTTGTTTTCCATTTAGAAGTGTATCCAAGTGGGCCCCAGTCGGCCCGACACCCCTATTTTTTTTTCAAAATTATAAAAAATAAATGGGGAAAAAAGGAAATTACTTTCAAATTACATTCGAATTCCCTGAACCGCCACGTCAACTGTTTAATTTTACGCGCCACCAATTTCCAATTCTTCCTAGATTTACTTACAATTATACAACTCTTAGATTGTAGAAACTTGATTATGGTCTTAAAGTCTAGATCTGTTTGCCTGGACTGAACATTTTGTCGATAAAATACTGAAAATGTTTGTTTCAATCTTTGACCTTAGTAATCTAACATTTCATTTATTTTATTTTATTTTATTCTTTATTTACCAAAAAATTACAATACAATGGTGGCATACATAATAAAAATGCAATAAATTGAATGAATGGGCAGGGACACCAAAGGGACTTGATAACTATAACATAAAGTCTGTGAACCTCACTCATCCAGTTTAACATAAATACAACATTATAAATAATATAGGTCAATTATAATATAATAAAACAAAATAAAAGAAAATACAGAAAACCATTATCTAAGTTAGTGAAATACAAAAATAAATATATAGCAAAATATGTAATCATTCATCTAAACACTTAAAAAAATAAAAAATGAAAAATAAAAAATGAAATCATACTTTAAAGAATTTAAATTTAATATATATATGAATTAAATAAAATTTACAAAATATTTAAACATACAAATGGTATAATTAAGATGATTGCAAAACATTATTATTTCCAATACTGGGTGAATTAAAAATTATTCTGAAGGATAAAAAAAATTGAGTTTAGTGAGAAAGATGTGGAAAGAGTGAACAAGGAAATATTTTTTGAGATTATCAGGAAGATAATCCCAAGGTCGGGGGGAATTCATGAATAGCTGGTAGGTGCATGAAGGTGTTTGAGTTGCAATACCTTGGTGACGGGTGACTACAACAAAATGACGAATGCTCTCACTGTCAACATAGAGTTTTCACCACCGATGCAACTATATAATGTCTGACCAGGCCAGGCAAATTCTGTCAACAAGTTTTGTCAACCAAATTTATTTTACTTAACAGCATAAACACCAATAATAGGGAGGATAAACACAAAACAATATAAAATCACAAGAAACATTTAAAAAAAATTGCCATAGATTTTATTGTTTGTTTTATTAAAAGAAGAAAGGTGTTTCTTCTACGTATAAGCCTGTGGCTCTAACACCTTGCATTGTTAATGTGGAGACGCCACCTCAAGTGTGACTAACAAAAAGTAATTCTTAATATATAGTTTTTCCATCATTGTATTATAACTGCATTATATACAAAAAATAAATATTATACCGCCGCCCGGCCGCCGAATGAAAACTTTAGCCCGATTTCGGACAAAAGCTCTTTCTGTGGAGAATCTACGTACAGTTGACCTACTTCGTATGCATGAACGCACATCTCCACTGAACAGGATTTGGCACAGTTCATTATATATATAAGGGAAATACACTCTAATTTTACACTCCGTAGACACGGATAGACAAGCTAAGTTTGTTTATTCATGTCAAGTTTATTTCAGAATATACTGTCTCTATATACTGCCTCAATGGATTTATTGAACATGATATTTTTGCTTTTACATGGAAACATCCTGGATACATAAAATATTAGGATATATAAAATATTAGGATACATAAAATAATATAAAAAATCATGCAAAGATAAAATAGTAAAATTGTAGAAATTTCGCACCTATTCAATATTTAATCACATGCTGTATAATGTAACATAGGGGACTGGGGACTTTTAACATCTGGATACAGTAAGACAATATATTATTAAATACTGCCTTTCACAGTCACAAGTGATTTGAAAGCATCCAGGGCAAATTAATTTCTAATGTACCAATAATAATACATGACACTGTGTCCACAAATAATATTCCACTCATTCGTCTTGTTCTGTATACATACTAACAAATAGTATTGAAATAGTTATTTAATAAAATAAAATATTATATATATATAAATAGGCCTATATATATATATATATATATATGATTATTAATTAACGTAATATACTAAAAGTGTACAGATTCTTTACAAATTAAATTTCTAATGCACCAAGGTTAATAATACATGACACTGTGTCTACAAATAATATTCCACTCATTCGTCTTGTTCTGTATACATACTAACAAATAGTATTGAAATAGTTATTTAATAAAATAAAATATTATATATATATATAAATTGGCCTATATATATATATATATATGATTATTAATTAACGTAATGTACTAAAAGTGTACAGATTCTTTACTTAAGTTAAGACTGTAGGCACAAGTAAATCCAAGATGACCCCGTTCTGAGCCCAGTAGTAAACGTGGTAGGCTTTGCACTTACCTTTACTAAAAATGGATTGGTCATTTCAGAAAATGCTTCTTTTATCGTCTGTAGTCCTTCTTTTCTTCAATAATTTTTGTTAATTTTACTTTAGATAAGTAGTAAATTACAATGTTCAACTTTTGGAGTACAAAACTTGTATATTTATAATGAATAAGATGATTTCATGAGCCCACAGATGTTTCTAGCTTACAAATATTCGTAGCAGATTGCCAAATGACGGTAAAAGTACTATGAATGAAATACTTTAAAGAAAAAATAATCAATCGTCTCTTGGCCAATTAACATAAGATTTATATGACAAGAAAGTAAATTATATCAGCTACACTTGACCGTTCACCCCAGGGTTAACAGACGTATGGTTCCCGAGTTATTCCAAACGGAAGTAAATCGTATACTGAAAAACAAGCTAAAATTGACCTTTTTCCTATTCAAAACCATTAGGAGTTGTCAACTTTGAAAGAAAAATGATCACTCAATTTTTTACATATGGTAAACACATATATATAATTCCAAAGCTTATAATGTCTAGTTTTATAATCCGATCGCCCCAGATTCCTATAATAATTCAATCAAAAAATATAGACGATTTTGTGAAAAAAGTGGCTCTCGTTTTGACTCATTTACTGTGTTAAGCTGTGCAGTGAAGCGTTCAGTGAGCAGACGTCCGAAAGCTTTCATGATCTTATTTTGACAACCAGTTGACAACGCTTCCCTCGTATATTTATTTTCTATTATTAATTACAGTATATATTCATTTATTTATTACTTTAAAGTTAATGACATTTGAGGTGGCATTTCCACAATGCAAATAAATAATTCCCACTGAGGCTCCAAGTTATATCAAACAATTATTTACAATCCGCTGTTCTACACATAGATTAAGACCATCATCACAGTCAAGAATCGTTGTGCCTAAGACAAACACAACTTTTTATGGCGATCTATCCTGCACTTGTATCATCTAAGTTCTGTAACAGTTTTCAAGAATATATCATGGTAGGCCTATCAACAACATTAATTATTAAAAAAAAAAATCACATTTTAAATTTGCCTGGATTTTCTTTTAGGGACTATAGACTGTCTTGTCCACCATCCAAATTTACCTGTTCGCTTGTGGCAGGGCAAAATGTGTATCGCGTTCCTTTACTCGGTAGGGGTCCTAGATTGGGTTAGGGTGGTGAAGGTAACCGCCCTGAGAGATTCTGCATATTCATTTTGTTGTGCCATTTTTTTTATGATGTGAAGCGCACAGAAAATTTTCGAGCATTATGCGCTGTAGGCCTTACAAGCGTATTATTATTATCATTACATTGTCAGAGCCTATCCTAAGTTGAAAAATATTTTTTTTCTTGTTTTAATGATATCAAACATGATATCTATGACCAGATTACTCAGTCATTGTCATAAATCAAAACAAGCATTTTCAGTATTTTATCGACACAATTTTCAGTTGAAGGTAAATAGATGTATATTCTGGCATTCCCGACCATAATCAAGTCTCCAAGTTTGGGACGATGTGAATATTTTAAGGCATCTAAAGTCAAAGGTCAAAAATGTCATTTTTGTTCACTATAAGACAAATATATATAGAAATATGTACACGGTATGTTCTGATGGATATATACAACAGAAGGCCCCGGGTTTTATATATAGGCCTATACACACAAACACACACACACACAC
>NW_022753673.1:32696-37438 GCF_011630105.1 Anneissia japonica
AATAAGGCTTCTATTTTGTGTCCTGAGCACTTTGACTATAATTGCATAATATTGCGCTTTAACTGTTCCTTGTAATACATTATTGTTTCCTAATTTTCCATCACTATATAAATTGGGTTTTATTGATATCTAATTTGTTTACTATTTAAAGGCAATGTACCACCATATTTTGGTTACCTGATATCGGTAGTAATTATTCTTTGTGTCGTCATCCTGGTTATTTCTTCAACATTTATCATCTTTCGCAGGTATTTAATTTATTCGTAGCTAAAATAACGCTCTTCTTCTTATAGTCTCATTTACCTTTGCTTTTTACTAAATGATGCACTTTTGCAATAATATTTAATCTTATATATTGTTGAATTGGCGTATCTAAGACTTCAAATTGGAGTGGCCAGGATAGTTTTTTTTTTAAATTTTAGTGATGAAGGAGCCAGACGAACCCAGCCCTACCATGGTCGGGCTGGGTTGTATGAACCGCCTCTGTTATTGTTTTTTTTGTTTTGTATACTATTAATAAAACATGTAGGGAAATAAAAAGACATAAGCACACACTTTGTAATGTTAAATGTGCTTTATTATAGTCGTAGAGAATTTTTTTTTACCTTTTTATTTTCATAATTTCCAAATTAATTATAATATTTAGGTTAATTTTTATGGAAATGTTACTGAAATTTAAAATTTAAAATATTCAAAATTTAAGTTTTAGAAAACAATAACATTTAATTACTTTTCATCTTAGGTTGTACACATAGGCCTAGTAAAACAGCTACGTACTTTAGTGAAACAAAATTATACCCAAGGATAGGATGCAAATCTAAACTCTTTATATACAAGTTCTACTTATAAGCCTATTTAAAATATAGCCCAGATAATGTTGGGTCCGAGAAAAAGGACCACCACTATTAAGTTTAGGAAAAATGTAAACATTCATTAAAAAACAATAATTATTGAATAGGCATCTTACAATATATAAAATGATAATATAATAATATATATAATATATAGTGGGTAAATATCATATACATATATTATATATAATCATCACATATACATTTAATAGAATATATATCTTTTTATAGTTGGTAATATAATATAAAATATATTAAGAAATAGCATCCAGCATTCAAAATATATTCTCCTTGTACAAAGATGATCTATTTTGAGCAATACAGTTTACAAACAATTGATTACTATAAATTTGGTACTTAATTTTAATCATTAAAAAGCAGGACAGTTTAATGTCACTGTAAATAATGATACATACTAGGAAAATAAGGTTAAGACAGTTGAGATTGAATTTTCCCCAACATCCCTACTCCTTCTCAAAAAACCCCCGGTCAAATTGAAGCTGGATTTAAATTGAATTATTTTTTATATAAGCTCAAAGTATGACATCCAATACTAATAGTAGTTTTTGTGTCGCTTATTTGGTATACATAAAGTACGATCACTGTTAATACGGAAGATAATCTGGTTTGAAACAATGCGACAATGAAAATATTTGGGAACTTAATAGCGCATAATAAATATATATAAGAAGTAAATAACAAGAAATGGTGGTATAATTATTCAAATCAGTGTTTTGTTTTTGTTTTTTGTTTTGGTTTTAGCGTTCACGGTGCTCTGAAATTTAAGTGTGCTTAGTCGTATCCGATTCTAAAATTTTTCTCTAGTTCAACATCCAAGTGGACTAGAGTGTTTCCTATCATTTAAACCAACACACAGAGGGAATCGGAAGCAATTGTCTACCGATCCTCACTCACTAGGATCCAATCACAAAATGTTGATGATTTTAAAACTTGCTTGATTTGATTATTTGATATGCTGCTTTATAGGAATTTCTTCTTCTTTCCTATGTATAAAAAAATATAAATACCTCTACCACTAAAACGGAAAACAAACTTTTTGTTCTTTTTTACATAAAGTGGAAACGTTATAGGCCTAAACGTGACACAAATGTTTTTTTTTAAAAAATATATAATTCAGATTCTATTGTTTGAAGAACAAGAGAATGAAACATTCCACGGAGAAAGACATTAATGATTATGATGATGTAAGCCTTCCTGAAACAACCACAAATGCACCTGGTGACAATCGTGGTGGTGGTGGCAATGGTGGTGGTAATTCTACAGCACCTCCAAAGTTGGAATCACACAAAATCGATGACTCCGATTATGAAGACCCACACACATACATACCGCTAGAGTCAGGATACACTGAGCTGCTGAGGTACCGTAGTTTACGCCAGTACAGACTGAAAATACATTTTACTTCGGGTGTTCTAAGCATTTCTTTAGGAGAAATAATTTCTCCTGAAGATTATGGTTGAGGTGTAATGTTCGAGGCTTCGGGAGGTTCTCGGGTCTCTGTAGCAGTTGTCCACCTGCTGTCCTGCAGAAATTCAATCATTGTTAATTAATTATTTTCTTGTTTTCAGTTCATTTCATTTTCTTTTCTTTAGGATGCACCGCTTACACTGGTTGAGTGTCATTCCAAATATAATTATTATCTTTTTTGGGGCATTAGCAAACCATTCTACAGTTGTTCCACTAAAAAAAGAGAACCTCAGACCCAATGTTCTTTTACATGGAGTGGAAATGTTACAAACGTGACACAATTATGTTTTTCTTTGACAATTTAGATTCAAGAGAATGGAGAATTCCACAGATATAAACGTGACTGACTATGATGACGTAAGCCTACCTGAAACAATCACAAATTCACCTGGTGATGCAGAGTATGAATTCATGTCGTTGATCATTGGTGGTGGCATTGGAAGTGGTGGCAATGGTTGTGGTGGCAATGGTTATGGTGGCAATGATGATGGTAATGCTTCTGAAACTCCTAAATTGGAATAAAAGTAGATCGATATTAAACTCTGCTAATGCGGAACCACACAATTCACGTCAGTAGAGTCAGAATTGACTGATCTGCTGAGGTATGGCAGACGGAAAAGATTAAACATTTAATGCCTGTGATTAAATTCAATATTTCTGCTGCCTAAGTTGTGTATCTAATATTTCAATTGTAAATTAAAATGAGAGAAAAAAATGTTCATCTAAATTAATGGGCCTAGTAATACAGATATTTATTTGTTTGCATAATGAACAATTTTACAGTAAAGAGAGACTTTAATATTAGAGGTATGATAGATGTTTTAAAAAAGGATATTATTGTCCTTTTCATATGAATTAGGCATATTTTGTATCATTTGCATTAGTTCACTACAAATCCTATTATTTTAACAGTCCAACATTATTATTTTTTTCTTTTTGGGGAAACTGAACCATTATGAGCTGTCTTAATTTTTTCATAATTAAAATATTCTTTTCAATGCCTTATCGTATTAATTCTCGAGATCTTTCTAAAAAAAACAAAAACAATGAGCTTAATATGTACAACTGTTAAAATTATACTACCTTTAATTCTGCTTTCAGAATTTCTTTTGCATTTTACACTTTTGAACGGTGAAATATGGCTACAACCTCATAAAATTATGAATATTCTATCGCAAATTATATGTTCGTGAAATGATTTTAATATGTATATTCATTTTTAAAGATATTATGTCAAAATATCACTTTCAAAGATGTACAGAATGAGAATTATTTCGTCAACTGTGTTGTTATTATGAATGTTGATTTTATATTTATATAGGCCATAATATAGGCTATAATATATTATTTCTGAACTATTTAAAATATAAACACTGTTGTTGTACTAAAGATCAATCAATATCAAGTATTGTTTCATATTGATATTTAGTTGTTTTATGATTAAATAAAAAAAAAAAAAAAAAAAGCTATTTTTTTTTTCTAGACGCCCAACCTCTGAGAGTCGTTTTGGGTGATCAATACTTGTTTTTCTTTCCCTGGCTCGGCCACTAAATCTACGGATCAATAACCATAAACATCCATCAATAACACCCCTGGTTTCCCTGTAGAGGAACATTTTAACTACCCCCACCACAATCCACCATCTCAAAGTCACTACATAGCCAGTAACTTCTGCTCTACTGAACACAGAAGACAACGAGAAGAACTGAAATGAATTTTAAAACTCAAACCACACACTCACGGTCTCAATAAGGACTTGGGATTCATCAGTGAATTTTCCTTCTGCCGCTAAATATTGTTTATTCTTTTTCTAGTTTTCGGTCACTATTAATTATAATTGTATTACTTTTTATTCTGGTTCATTATTATTATATTTTTCCATATTTATAGGCCTAATCATTATATTTTATTTTTGGTTATTATCGCTCTAACTTATACTAGAGCTTATTTTCATTTTCTCTAGATGCACTATATAAATGCCTTATACTATTTACTATATGTACCATAGCTTATGTTTTCTACTTCCATCTTTAAACTATTATATTATATATATATTATATATATATTATATATATACAATACATATACATACATATATATATATAGTAATATAAAGTAATCAAAGACACTAGGTTACAAACTCAACATTTTATTTTGCACTACAGACTGTTTCATGAGGGCACAGCCTCAATCATCAGGTGCTCGGCTCTGATGATTCAGAGAGATTCAGAAATGTTGAGTTGTAACCTAGTGTCTTTGATTACTTATTTAATATATTGCTCTACGTGTGTATTGAGCACTTTCTCTTCATGATCTGGTTCAAACCAATATATATATTGCCACTCGCCACTGAGGAAGGACTAGTGTTGTCCGAAAGCTCTGGTTCTATTTCTGGCTGTTTAC
>NW_022753674.1:0-2364 GCF_011630105.1 Anneissia japonica
CCTGGCAACTTATTACTTTCTCTCCGGAGTTTTTTGTTTTATATATATATATATATATATATATATATATATATAGATTAAATGGTAATGATCTGATAGTGCGAAAACTCTTTCAGTTATCGGACCTAAGTGATACCTGACACAGGCCTAATCTGATTGAAAACGCTGCCATCTTCGGTAAAATACCGTAACTAACAAAAATATGGAAAAATTATACGTTAAACAATGGTTAGAAAACATTAACACCAGCCAAAACTTAACTGAACCATATATGCTGCTGCGTAATCAATCATTCAGATCATGTGTAAGAAATTACGAATTAGCTCTTACTCACTTGATATTGAAAAGGGTAGGTGCATTCATCTTTGCTCTATAGTACATTTCACCATATGTCCCACCGGAATTAAGATTTTGCCGCCATTGCAAAACAAGAAACGTAGAAGTTAAAGTGCACTTTCTCTCTTAGGGGTCATTCAAGTATTATGTAACACATTTTTTGGCAAATATTGACACACCACCCCCCCCCCGTAACAATTTGTAACACTTTTCCAAAACCCCCTCTAAATGTTATGTAACTCTATCACCCCCCCCCCCTCTTCCGAACATCAACAAATTTAATAAAATCAGATGAACAACATGAAGTATCAGGATAAATGTTGTCTCTTATACACATCTAGATGTGTATAAGAGACAGGGAAAGCGCTGCATCTACCGATAGAATACCGCTAGTCCTCACCTATCACCCAATAACGAAACAAGTTGCTGAAGTAATAACCAGGCGGATACAGGATTTAGCAAAAGGGGGGGGGGGCGCCAAGGTACGAAGCGCCGAGGGTAGGGGCGGATCCAGCCTGCCAGAAAAGGGGGTGGAAGAGCAATCTGCGAGCGAAGCGAGCAGCCTTAGGCTGGGGGCCAGGGGGCCGCCTAGGGCCCCCGACGGGATCCAGGGGCGGAGCCGCCCCCTTGAAGCCCAGCACATTTGGGGAATATGAGGTTGTATTGAGTCGATTTTGACTATCTAGCATGGTAGTTTTCAGTAACAAATAAATTTAAAAAAAATAGGTGTATGTCTTTTAAAAGAAATTTTAATACAGGGTGCCTGCAATATGCAACTATGACATGTGTCATTAAATTAGTAATTATTCATCTACTCACAGCTGTGGGTTTTAGTGCCTCTTCCACGAACATCTCAAACATAGTCTCTGACAACATGCAAAAGCTCATAAATGTACACCATTCAAAAGAGAAATTTCACTTCTAGAAACCATGATGAAGTTTCTCAGCAACATTGAGCATAAAAATCACAAAATCAGCAAAAAGGAAAACTAATATCCAAAATCGGTTAAAAAAAAGTCGTCAAACAACAAAATCCGCTACTGTATCTTAACATTGTGTAAAATACAAGTGTTCTATTTCACTCCAAGTGGATTTATGAATAGCACTAGGGTGTTTTTGGTAGGAAAAGAACACAATAGGGGGGGGGGGGGGGGTACTCCCCTTACGGGGGCGTACTCCACTTACACGCCACCCCTCCTAAATCCGCCACTGGAAATAGGCCTATAGGCCCTAGGTTTAGGCAGGCCTACTTTGTTTCATGTCAATTAGAGACAGGATTATACAATTTCATACAGTATATCTTGTAAATTACACAATATGATTAAACTAGGTACTTGAAAACAATAAGGCAGCAAAACTTACACGTCAAAAGTGTCAAATGTTGTCTACACAAACACTGTACTTTATTAAAAGAGTAAGTATACTGAAGGGGTGTCGTCAATGGAGATGTGCACACATATCAGTGTACTGTGGTCACTGTGGATGGGGTTGTCTGACAGCACATACCTGCTGACCTCGATAGAGAGTGACTGATTGCACAAGGGTTTCCATGCTGGTGCATCTGCGCTTAAACTGTCTTTGTAGCTATGCATTGCGCGATGTGACATAGAATCAACCTTTTTTATGGAATTGGGTGTTCATTCAATTACCAAAAAATTATTATTTTTTTTTGTGATATAAGGGGAATGGGGCGCGTCGCAGGCGCCCCCCTAAATCCGCCCCTGATATCATACAAGTTTGAATATTTAATATTTCTTCTCTTCCCATGACAATTAATTTCGTTATGTAACACTTCAAGCAACACCTCCCACACCTATGTCACACACTGTAACATTTTCCACTATACCCCCCACCCCCTCTGCGTTACATAATACTTGAATGACCCCTTAAATGCAATTTCTATGACCATCTTAGAGTTCACTTACTCCGTGACTTAAATAATATGATTCAGTTATCAAATAACGAATATAAATGTTATCAACTTACTATGATGTTATTCTGGCCGTAACTACCTTCATAAAACAAGCT
>NW_022753675.1:0-914 GCF_011630105.1 Anneissia japonica
TGACCTCCACATGAAATTAAAACAGGTTTTACGAATAATTGGGATCCAAAGGTGAAAATCAACTTAAATGTAAACGGAATATATTCAAGTATTATCACCAGATAAACTGAGAATGTTACGTATTGAATTGTACTTCAAGAAAACGATAGCAAATGAAATGGGCAGGGTGACTTTAATGTACTGGTGAAATCGAAAAGAGGTGTTTCAAAACGAAACAATTCAGTGCAACTCAAATAACGCCATAACCAAACCATCATCCTGTAAATCGCTTTTATTATATATCTAATGTCATTTGTTTTCAAATTTAAAAAAAAAACATACAGAATAAGTCAAATAACCTCCACAGTAACTTAAATGTAAACGAAATATATTAAAGAATTATCACCACATAAACCAAGAATGTCACCTATTAAATTTGAAACTAATAGAAAATAAAATGTTCAAAAGCTTGACCTGGCGACAATTATAGGCTACCATCGGAAAAAAAAGGTGTTTCTTCTTTTTATCTCTCTTTCACTCTATCTCCTTTCCTTATTACGGCACGCACTCCTTTTTGCGTCTTACAAGAGTTTCGTCCCTTCATCAGTATAGAACCAGCCTTGCTCATGTAAATTACACTCACGACATAGTGGTATGATGAAGTAGTAAGTAGGGTTACCGTAGTTGTAAAAGTGTTTAATGTAAACGGGGGCTCCACCGGTGGCTTCGTAATCACAATCAAGGTTAGCGCACTCTTCTGGAAATTATTCTTTTGTTTTTCTCTCCCATGTTTTGCGCCTGGAAGATACATGATCGCATGTACTACCCTCTACGTTCATAACCTTATCTCTATTCCTGACGATTATCACCTTGTTGTGTTCAAGTCCTGCCATGTTCTCGCAAAGAAGCCAAACGAATAGTGGTATTTTTTGTTT
>NW_022753676.1:0-716 GCF_011630105.1 Anneissia japonica
AGGGGAATTATTATTACTGTACATTAGAAAAGATTGAGAAACAAGATAGTCTATTATACATATATTGTTTTATCTTCATTTGTAATTTTTAAAGTAATTTTTATTTTTATATTACAAAAAAGTATTATATTAATGAAATAATAAATTCTATTCAAAATAATTGTTTATTAATATTAATAAAATAATTGCTATGTTACACCACTTTGCAATACATTTGAATCTGTCTCTTATACACATCTAGATGTGTATAAGAGACAGACGAGATGGTTAATTAGAATATATATTTTCAACAAAAATTATCATTGATGATTAGTGCCAGAATGATTAATTCCTTATAAAGACATTGTAATATCAATACTAATTATTTTTGAATGGTGTAAGATTAGTCACTCTGATTTTTTAAACTAGTCTGTTCAAACTTTTTATTGTACTTCTCTTCTTACAAGAAATGCTGACATGTTGGATATCAATGGCTTTCATTTGGTAGGTGTTTAACAGGCTAAAGAAATCTGACAGAAGGGTCATCCAATCTTGCAAATGTGTGGGCGATTAGGGACAAGTTCCCAGAAGCTGTGAAGACTGCCCTGGGTTTTTGATGCTATAGAGGATGAAATAAACTTTGTGTTGGAAGAATTATTTATAAATTTTATGGATACCTGATAAGTCCATCCTCATTAATGCAACAGATCTTATGTAAATAGATTCATTCTTGACAA
>NW_022753677.1:0-1023 GCF_011630105.1 Anneissia japonica
TGCTCGTTACTGAATTAACTGAAAATTTGAAGGATGTCTTCATAATATTATTCATTTTGATAATAAAGAGATAAGTGAAATAAAGTTATCAATAAATAATTATTCATTATCTTTAAATGTCTTTCAGTTGCTATAAGTCACGTGGTCTGTTTAATTGACAAGAGTCTGTTGCTATTGTGGTGTTACAATTTTTCCATTTAATTTAGTTTTCTTAGCTATCAATCAGATACCGGGATGCCTATGGAAGGTATATATCGGCCTACAGGTTCAAGTTTAAACGTAGATACTTAGTGATGATACCTGGAGGAAAGGCCTATAAGGCGTCAGTATTATTTTTTATACATTTCATTTAATAATCATTATTTCATGATGTGAATAAAATCTTTTCTTTTATTAAATGAAATTAATAATTGACTATTGCAATGCATTTTAAACTCTTTCAAACGTGTATATAATATTAATGATTTTAACAACGCCGAGGAAAATTACAAGAAGATGTAGGCCTATGTTTGTGTGTTTATATTTGTGTTTGTTTATCTCTAGTTCTTATAATTATGGCTAGTTTAAGCAAAAGATTCTTTCCAAGTTTTATCTGCATGAATTATTTATTTAAGGGTCACTTTGTAAGTTTATTATATATTTTGCATTACTGTCCAACTGTCGACGTCTAATACTAAATTGCTTACAGTTTCAGGCATAGGCCGCCTACAGTACAATTCCTAAAAATCTAATAATTTCAAACTAACTAAGGCCTAGGTTTATGTGCATTTTATCGTAATGGTTGTTGATGTGGTTAAAAAATTAAAATATAATTACAGTATACATTTACAGGTGATAAACTAATAATTTTTTATGGGGCCTAATGAAATTAAATATTTGCAATGTTGAAATAAAAACAAAGACAGAAAGTGAGCGGACAAATCATAACTTACAAGATAGATCTAGGCCTACTACTAAAAATACAGGCCTAGCCTCCATACGCACTTTTAACAGTTTACAGATCTGAATTATAAGGCTTAGGCC
>NW_022753678.1:0-626 GCF_011630105.1 Anneissia japonica
TTTATGTTATGCATTAATGTTAATTTTTACAGATGTTCGACGTCGTAGGTTAATGGAAGTTATTAACTAACTTTCATGATCCTTTAAATGAGCTATTTTAAACATTTAATTGATTTTTTTTAAAAGGTTCAACATATATTTTGACAGGTGGTATGTTAATGTCTAACTAGGCCTATGCATCAAACTGTTCATTCAAGTTAAAATAAAAAATAAAAAGATGAAAATCAGTAAGAAAGGGCCAAGTATCTTTTATTATTTTTAAAGTTCACCTTTTTCCAATGTTTTCTTTATATACCATACGTTTGATTTTATTTCAAAACCCAACAAAGAGCAAACGAAGCTCACCACTTGCACGGCAGGACGTTATGTTCAGGCCCGTATCCAGGGTGGTTTTTATGGTTTGGGAGAACCCCTTTTCTATCAAACCCCCTCTTTTCTGGCGAAACCCCCTCTTTCCCAAATAAGTCCTCCAACCCAACTAATGCACTGCAGACCCACCCAGACAGGAATTTTCAAACATATCTGCTTTTATAGCATTATTCAGACCCATAAAGCACAAAAATCCTCTTGCTTTGGGGGTTTCGCAGACCCCACCAGGGCTTCGACTGTGGACCTCACGCCCAGAA
>NW_022753679.1:0-1551 GCF_011630105.1 Anneissia japonica
TGGGGAAGTGAAGGCAAGGGGATGGGATATGGGAATGGGGAGGAAGTGAATGCAAGGGGATGGGATATGGGAATAGGGAGAAAGTAAATGCAAGGGGGATCAGATGGGAAGATGGAATGTGGTGAAAGGGATGGGATATGGGGAAATGAAAGCAAGGGGATGAGATATGTGGAAGTGAATGCAGGGAATCGTCTTATATTCCTTTTCTTTCGTTGTTGCCTTTTCCTATCTCATTCATCATCCCACTCCTCTTGAGTCTCATCATGCCAGATTCTTCATAATTCCCATAAAAACTTCTAATTTAGTTGAAATTAAAGATTTTTCTCTTTTCTCTTATTCCTCATATGTTATCTCCTTAATTCTTTCATTTCAATTAACAACATTTAAAAAAAAAGTATTATTAATGCAGTAATCTAATTTATTTTAGTTTGTCAAATTTATCTTTTGAAATTTTAATGGATTTGAGTATTAATTTGCATAAACTGAAGTGAAATATTCTAGGTCTAAACTGATTGATTATAACATTTTGTGCAAGAAATATCTTTCCAATAATTGGTTTCTATCCATGAAAGATGTAAAAACTCCCCAATGACAGTACCATAGTCAGCAGCTACGTTTTATTCGTCCCTGTAGCGTGGTGTTGACACGCTTGATCGCACAGTTGAAGTAGAAGTAAATTAAAATCCGGTATTGAAATATGATTCATTTATGCATGTTTGAGTTATCCGTTAATTTTGACACACGCTTAAATTGATAACGACTTGATGATGTACCACTTAATGTTGAATATTAATAGGGTATTGATCTTATAGAGCACTATACAAGTCGACCAATGTTAGTGTATTTTATCATTTTTTTTAATAATATAATTTATTAATAATAGTTTTTCAGATTATTTAATTAATTATTAGGTGCTTCACAAGGCCAAAATCATTTAAGTTAAATAATAATGTTGATGCATACATATTTGTATCATGAAAAAATATAGTTAAACAACTTAAACAATAATAATAATATATGGTATAATTTGGAAAACCCCTACAAAATTTGACTATTTATACACAGAATTGCTCATATAAGTATTAAATAAGTTATTGTGAGTGGAGATTTAGCCTTTTGAGTTGACTGTTGGGAAGGGAAGCATACTTCCCTCGCCACTGGATTCACCATTTATTTATTTTGGTTTTCTAATTTCATCTTAGGTAAATTTTAATTCCTTTTTTTTTTAAAACCTAATTTGTTCTGCCCATTGCTCTTGTTTTGTGTATGGTAGTTTCTTAGTAACAAACTAGCTTTCTGCCCCACGTGCAATGACTGGGATAATGCACAAGTTGCATAGTTTGCATTTTAAACAAATATAGCATCCAACTTGTGTATTCACAGTACCTGTGCAAACACATAGCTCTTCTTTACAGCTGGTTCTGGGGGATATAGGATTTGTCAGTAGGGGGTATGTGAGAGTTCACACCACTTGAGCCCCACAATGTTTGTGGCTGAAGTGAGAAAACTTTTAGAATATGGACCTCAAGGGGCCCAGAAATTACACTCTCA
>NW_022753680.1:0-511 GCF_011630105.1 Anneissia japonica
TAATATAACACACTGAGAGTGCCGTATCACTACTATCACTAGAATATGTTGGTGTCCATGTCGCCATGTTGGAATGATGTATCTGTCCACATTTCTGTTGTTTACTACTACCGCTATTTCTATGATAAATTACGTTATGTGAATGTAAAACTAAAATAATATGGAATTATTTAATGGGAAGAGATTTTGTAATATAAGCCTTACAAAGTGTCCACTTGTGAGTGTGCGGTTTCTAAATGTCTGGTATGGTTCTAAAAGGACTGGGTTATAAAATGTCGGAACTATGATGACTTATATAGGAGAGCATATCTTTAAGCTTTATAACTTAATGTGAAGGAAATATTACTTATTTAGAATAAGTGATAAATATGTCAATGGTAACAGAAGAATAGTTATGCTCAAAGAAATGAAGGAATAAATAAAAGTTGGATGACCCCACAAAAGAGAAAAAAAACCCATAAATTTTGATGACAAGAGAATTATTGGTTTGGAAATTGGAGGTAATGATATT
>NW_022753681.1:0-537 GCF_011630105.1 Anneissia japonica
AAATAACACACGATAAGTATCTATTTTTTTTTGTCTTATCAAATATTTTTTAATCCATTGAAATGGAACTTACGTTTTTTGTAGCTGTCGTGCGTGAGTTATTCGGAAAAGAGTCCATTCGGGAGGCTCGTTCTTCCACGCTCCGTGTAATTTGTTCACGATTATGGGTAATGCGTGGTGGAGGAAAACCATTACGTTAAGCGTGACCGAAACTGCTAGGAGGACTTCGACCGCGTTCATCTCTCGTTGCTCTGCCAGCAAGCTTTCGGTAACTCCGTACTTGTCGGGGGAAAGGAAATGTATCGATGACGTGTTCGTGTTCGTGGATGACGTTTTCCTTGCACTTCCTGCTTCCTGCAATTCGATGCCGTACGTGCAAGCCAATCACCGTTTTCCAATACCGATGACGTAAGCGCTGAAAATAGATGACGACTTCGTGTTTTTGTTTTCAAACGTGATAAAATTCGCATAAAAGTTTGATATTCTCGCATTTGCTCATTAACAGTTAAAATCGTTACATATTCACATTCATTATGA
>NW_022753682.1:0-886 GCF_011630105.1 Anneissia japonica
ATATATATTGATTAAAAGGCAAAATACTGAAAAACAACAATGTTGTTGGAAACAATGGCTGGATCTCAGTAGAGATACAAAAATGATAAGCAACAGCTAAAAAGTAAACGTAAGTAAACAGCCAGGAATAGAACCAGAGCTTTCGGACAACACTAGTCCTTCCTCAGTGGCGAGTCTTATACACATCTAGATGTGTATAAGAGACAGCTATCCTACTTGTAGGTGAACAATAGGCTGGGTGAGATTAGAATAAACAGCCTAAACAAGTAAACAGGAAGGCCAAAACTAAACTTTAGAGGCAAGCCTCAATAAATAAGCCAAATGATTTATCCATAATAAATTGAAATGCCATAGGTTTAATTTAGTGTACTGGGAGAACGTTCCTAATATTGAGTCCAAATGGTGTGGTTGTTTTAAGTAAAAGTTCCCAGCGATTCTCTTTATCTTTGCGATTTTTGTCGCTCCAACTGGCATTATGGTCAATTGCAATCACTCTGAAATTTGAAATTGAATGACCAGCTAAATTGAAATGTTCGGCTACTGGTTGATCAGCTTAGATGTTCTGAGATAGCTGATCTATGTTGTGTCATTCTCTCCGACATATTGTTTACCACAAATATTACAATATATGAGATAAATGACATTTTTGGTGAGGCAATTAATTGATTGCCTTATCCGAAATATGTGGTTTGTTTGGTTGCTCTTGAATGATTGTGTAGAATCAAGCAAGGAGCATGGTTTGCATGATGAACCACAAAGATGACTACCCAAATTATGGTTGTCGCAAGAGTTAGTTTGCCTCTTTAGATCGTACTAATGTATCACGAAGGTTAGGTGGTCTGCGATAGGCTATGAACGGTGTATCGGGAAAACAGACCTAAGACGT
>NW_022753683.1:0-561 GCF_011630105.1 Anneissia japonica
GATGTTAGCAAGGATGTTTCGCGCAGTATTAAGCCGGACACTCTGCGCCAGACGGCTGTCGGCCGACGCGATTCTATGGAGAACGAAACGCAACGACGCGCGCAACGGATCGCTTTTAATGGCCATCCGTTCAGACTGCCACTAAATCAGCAGACGACGTCACGTTGTCCAGCGCACACAGGGAACGGAGTTGGATTAGTCGGCCGACTGTCGTACGACGCAGTGCTGCCAGGCGTTACACTTACAGCATTGTTAAATGTTTTCAACAGTTCCACCAAGCTCGTTGTGGTTTTAGAATGATTCCATTTAATCAACGCTTATGTTATCTTTTCCATTCATTTTTTATCCTAATTTTTTTAGTGTATAAACAATATTTTTATCCTAAAAGAGCATTTTTTGTATTTTATTTCTGAAAATATAGATTCAGTACTTTATTAATCATGAGAATAATATTAGATATAATGGTGTTTGAAAAGTGATTCTCTCGAAACATGTCTTGTTTTGTCCTGTACAATGGAAATTCTGTACTGTATTTAAATTTATTATTCATGATACTAGATT
>NW_022753684.1:0-981 GCF_011630105.1 Anneissia japonica
CAAAACTCAAAAGTAAGACAATAAAATTGACTTGGTAGACTTGAAACACTTAATTTATTATTCACATGAATATTTCGGGCAATTGAGTAATTGTAGTTTTCTTCAGTATCTAATATTATTACATTTTCCATCATCTTTGACTTTTAATAAGAAAAACAAGATATATATCCGCAATTTGGCTTACTTTGTAATGACCCGAGTCGTAATGGAAAGAGTAATTTCAACATAAGTCATTATTTACCGACTAAATATAAGTAGGAAAAAACCTTAACCCCAGGAACGTATATCTTATGTTTATAGACTGCAGGAGCGCTGTGTGGTGGGTGCTCGGATATAATAATGTCAGCATAAATACAATTAGAAATTTTCTGATTGTAAATCAGATTGGTATTATTATATCAGTCTAATTACAATCAGAGATTCTCTACAACCCCAGAATATACGTTCTGAATAAACATATCAGTTGGCTAATAATATGTTGGTTAGTATACAGCGAGAATAATCAAGGTTAGGCCTACTATTATGTGCTTAGAGATATGCGCCACCTAAATAAAACTTATGGCTGAGATATAAGTCTGTTTGTGTTTCTTTTCGAGCACTGTTATTATTAATGTATATGTCCATTTGTTTACATTGTATTTACGGTGCTGTGCAGCAAACCTAATTTAATTACGGTATTATTCACAAACACTCTTGCTGCGATGTATAGGCTTTTCTAGCTTAACCCTCCACTTTATGTGTGCGAATTTAAGTCAGTTGTATGAATAAGAGTGCCTGGGGGATAAATTTTCCCCTATACCATATATAGTATATCTCTATGGTCTAATGGTATGATACTCGCCTTGATAGCAAGAGACTGCAGGTTCGAATCCCGCTAGAGACAACAAAATGGAAATTTTCGTTAAAGGGCTATGAATGATATTATTACAATATCTTATGTTCCTATTCGATAACTGTTATTGATAATTATCTATTTACTTA
>NW_022753685.1:0-1159 GCF_011630105.1 Anneissia japonica
AAGTACATTTAAGTATAAGACCAAATTGAGGCATGTTATTTATCATAAAAAAGAGATATCATACAAACATTTGGAACTGAAAATTAACCATGGGATTCCCTGGTCTGGGACTCGTCATTCTCTGCTAATAATATATACTTTATTGGCGGATTTCTGTGTTAACAAATAAACTAAATACATAATTTTTAATAAAAAAATATTAAACAAAATATATTTATTTATTTTTATTTATTTTCAATATTTCGACAAAAACAGAAAAGTTGGACAGGGGTGCCGAGGAAAAGCAAAAGTTAGAAAAACTGTCATCAGAAGATGTGCTTAACCAAAAAAGACATGTTATTTATCATGAAAATTCATATGAAATTCAATATTCATTTTGTTTACCTGCCATGTTATCTGCTTATTTCCACCAATATCCTGTATTCCTGAAAGAAACTAAATTATTTTTCAGGATTAATACTTAAAGAAAAGCTGCCTTTGCGAGGTTGTCAATATCACAATGTATAAAGAAGAACCTCTTCTTCTTTATTACCCAGACAATAAGAAAACAAAAAATACAAAAACAAAACCCAAAAACAAACATAAATAAAAAAAAGTTGAAAAAAGGCAACAACATTCCTATTAATTTCAACATCCTATAAAGTCAAAGAAATATATAAATTAAACTATTATTGACTCATTCTTCAACCTTAATTTTGTAGGATTGTGTTAGTGTACAAATATTATAAAATAAGATGAATAAACAATTTAGATTACTCTGTATGGAAAGGGGCCCAAAACAATGGTAATACGATATATTTCTTGCAGATTTGATCATTTTTTCAGGCAACATTTATTTTGTGTTCAAATTCGTCGTCATTGATGGAATAATATACAATAACTGGATTTGCGTCAGGAGAAAGATGTATAGGTGTACTTTTGCACTACCTGACGTGGAAATGTACCGAATACTCAGTACATTTGAAAACAATTGCGAAGAAAAATCGCAAGCTGTTCTCGGGTGCGACCCGAAGCCACGATCTCCAGATCACTAGCCTGGCATCACACATCTAGACCACCGAGCTTGCGCCTGATGGCCAGGGTTGAATTCGAGTCCAAGTAAGCAGCGGGGATGTCTCATTTATTTGCCTATGCTGTTCAACAATATATTCCGGAACAT
>NW_022753686.1:0-879 GCF_011630105.1 Anneissia japonica
AAATGATGCAAATCTATTTTTGTTATTGTTAAATAAAGGTGGTAGCTTCATCACAGAAAAAAAAAATAACTGACCATAAATAACACCAACAAAAGGTAATTATTGTAAATTCAGTTAAAGGTCAGTAGTTTGTACCAATGCACATGAGCATGATATCACTAATTGAATGTTTTTAGTTCAAAATTAAACTGATTAGCCTTTCCTGAGAGATAAAGGGAATTTGCAGTTTAATTTGTTATGTATCAATCCTTGGTACTTGAATTCATCACCAGTTTCAATTTCTATGTTATTATTAAAGATCAGTTGAATTGAATGTGTTCTCAAAAAAGTCAAAAATAATTTTTTTTTAGTCTTGCTGGTATTATAAGGGATGGGGAGTTAGCGTGGCACCACGGCCGCATCAAAAAAATTATTAGTTTATCACCCTCTCCCTCATCACTTTTGGGGAAATTCTGATTGTGATTTTTTTTTTTCAATCAACATAAATTTTTATTTCAAACAGTCATTTTTCCATCTTATTTCACTTGAAAAGCTCAGGATTTCTTGCAAATATGTTTACTGGTAAAACAAAAACATATTTTTAAAATATAAATTTGATTCCATTCTTATGACTTTTTATATGTGTCCCTAACTATTGATTTACTTGTGAACATCGGTAAAATGGTGGCAGGGTTATACCAACAAAAAAAAATTCCCACCCCCCCCCCTCCCAATCAGGTTTTATTCTTTGATAGGGTGATGAACTTATAACTTTTTTTTTATGGGGCCTTGCAAAGTCGTTAATTGAATTATGGTTATTTCATTTCATGGCATATTTTTTTTATTTTGTAACAATTTTCATACAATAATCATTGTATGCTATACAAAGGACTCATCATA
>NW_022753687.1:0-515 GCF_011630105.1 Anneissia japonica
CATAAATACATAAAAAGACAATACACTTAAGAATAGTAGTGGGCTAAACAGGGTAAAAAAATACCAAAAAATGTACAGGTCTAACACTAAGTGGTTTATTATCCTGAGCATTTTGACACCTTTTTAAAGAATATCAGTTGAAAAATGTGACAACTAGGGCCAAAAAACGAATTTGAGGGGCAGGTGCAAAATGACCCTTCAGCGGTTAAATTATGTAGAAAAGGTCATAACAGAAATCATATTATGATGATATCATATTATGATGATTGGTATCTTCTAAAAAAAACACATTACAACACAAGAGCAGCTGATGGGATTTAACCGGTACCAAAGGTTACTAATGGATCTCCATGGTTCTGCACACATTTTGTAAACATTCAAGTGTTTACAAAGTTATATACTCAGCTAACAATATTACGTTCTAAGAACCAGGGGCGGATTTAGGGGGGGCCGGCCCGGCCCCGGCCCCCCCTTTTGAGAGGTAAAAAAAGAAAAAAAAAAAGAAAAAAAAGAAA
>NW_022753688.1:0-857 GCF_011630105.1 Anneissia japonica
AACCTGGCCTACTACATATTATTATTATTCAGGAATAATACTGCCTAGGCCTAATACACAAACTTAAATAATTATTTATACTGTTACTTTTTCATGAACGGAAGAAAACTGTTTGAAATAGGCATACTCAGTATACCACCAGTTGGCATTACTGCAAATTGCCAAGTAACAGTGAATTCAGTGAGAAACGTTCCCACACAAGTAGGTTCCCACGATCGGGAAAAACATGGGGGAAAGCAGACACAAGGTCAGTCACATCTTTAAACGCCGCCAACAACTCAGGAATGTAGACGTGCTAGTGTCTGATCTGATTCTTTGAACGCCGCCTTCGGGAATGTATACGCGCTGCTGCTTCGCAAGGAGGAGCCGACTGCCTTCAGCATACAAACATGTGCCATGGTTTCAGTGGTAGGAGTTGTTCGGCTTTATTTTAGCGAGATGGTGCTTTTTTTCGAACGTCCACTTACTTTTCATTTTAATTTAGTCATTGATCATCATAATAAATAATTAACTTTGTTGTTGCTATAGCCTTTATGTTTGCTTTCTTTTGTGTGTTATAACCTTTTTTTTTTCAAAGACGTGCACACTCATTCTGAATGAATGGGTATGTTGTGGGCTTATTCACTGCAAACATCAACATGGGTATTAATTTTATTAATTTTGTCTTTTTTTTACGATGCCTAATATTCTTTGTATTTTTTTAGTATGTTTAGTAGTTTTTTACATTTGTTATATTACAAGTAATTTGAATATAATTTTACCGTTTTTTTTTTTCTTACAGATTCAGAAGTGAAGTACATATTATTATTTGTATTTATCAATTTATGAATTATTCATAATAAAGGCCTAGGAATTTT
>NW_022753689.1:0-1778 GCF_011630105.1 Anneissia japonica
ATAAAGCCGTACAGTAGGCCTAGTACTAATAACAATGATGATGATAATGATACTAATGCAGTACACTATGTATAAAATAATAAAACAAATACAGTTATGTGTTCAGTTCAAAACCCATCCCAAACTCAAACCCATTCAGTCGTTCACATCTTCTGAGCGCATGTTCTACTTTCGTAAACAAACCGCATTACTGCGGTGTCTCAGAAGAAATTATAACCCCATGCCCAGCTGCAAAGCTACAATGTAGCATACAGTTTTTGAAGAGAACAAGAAACTTAATTTATTGTCCACTTTCATCAATAGTACACTGGGTAATACTTGCGTCTAATAATATCAACCATTCATTGTTCAGCGACGTGGGCCTATTTTCTGTGCGTAGATAAAAATGACATTCAACACTCGTTCGTGACGTTTCTTCTCTTTGAACTAGGGCCAGGCCTAGGCTAGACCTATTTGTTAACTTTCTTTCAGGAGGACTTCGTCTCGGATTTCGTACTTATAAACTATTATAAAATATTGAACACGAATAACAGCTGAAAATAGGAGTTGAATTTTCACATATAATTATGTACAAAGCCGAGAAAACCGATTGTAAATTATGGCCTAGTTATACCCAGAGCCGATCGTGTTGGCAAGTTTAATAGGTCAAAGGTCAATATATCAAAATCAAAGGTCAGAGAATTGATGTCACTTAATAAAATAATTATACAATTTAGTAAAAAGTATGCAAATTCAAAATCATTTATATAATTATAAATTTAAAGAAAATTATAAATTTTGGATGAAATGTAACTATGATAGGTCAAAGGTCACAATTTCAAAGTCAAAGGTCAAAATATTTTGTGTCACTGGAATGCTTATTTAATATGCATCAAAATAAAAACAACTTGTAATGAAACATTTTCAACAATAAAAAAAAAAATTACAGTTTATTTGTAGTAGAGTCTAATTTCTTTCATATACAGCAAACTCTCTGACTACAATGCATTACAACTATACCGTAGGTGCTAATGTGTTAAGAATGCATGCATACAGTAATAATAAACTGTAGGCCTACCTTCCTGATTTGAGGTATCGGATGATATTTGTTGTGGGTAAGTAGTTGCTCCACTATACTTGAATACTCAGCTGAAGTTGGGTACCTAAGAAATATACAGCAAAAATAGATTTTTAGACAACTGTAGTAAACTGACAAAGAATAAATAATTAAATAAGTGAGTTAATCAATTGTTGATTTATAGTGCAAGAATAAATCAGTTAATAAACTACTTCAAACATTAAAATGAATTACTAAAATAAACTTAGAAATCAATAAATAGTTCTTAAAATATTACTATAAATACAATTACTAAAGAAGAAATGTTTAAACAACTAAACGAAATACAGTACAGCAGTCCAAAATATAATTATTTAATAAATAAATTAAAAAAAAAAAAAAAAAAATATATGAGTTTAGGCCTAATAACAAATTGAGTTTAATAATATAAACAAATTCACTTAATAATAATAAAGAAACTTAAAAATATATATTTCTTGACAGATAATTTCATATTTAAATTAATAATTAATTACAGTTAATTAGGAAAGGAAGGCTTTATAGAATAAATATATAAATAAATATCAGTATCAGTAGCCTTGATAAGTGGATAAATGAAGTTATAAGAAAGGCAAAAAAGATTAAAGATGTATCTAAAAAACTGTATAACAAAGTGGGAGTGGGCAGGCCATGTAGCTCGCATGGACCATAACAGGTGGGCCAAAAAGTTAACAGTATGGAC
>NW_022753689.1:2402-6188 GCF_011630105.1 Anneissia japonica
AGTCCCCCGACCCCCTTTTCTTTTTGGGGTTTATCAAGAATTCATTGAAAAAAGAATAAGTAGGCCTTTGACGTATGTATGCCAGTACGTCACACATAACAGGCCTCTGTAATAAGAATGAGAACAATTTAACTGAAGAATTAACTTAACTTAGGTCGAGAAAGCTCATTTTGGGGTTTATCGATTCATAGAATCGTTTTCAAGAGGGGGAAACCTGAATTTTAAAGAATTTAAAAATCATTGAAATGACACCTCAGAAGTCGGGAAAGCTCGTTTCCCGCCATCTAGAATCAAAATTTTCCCTGGGGTAAAACCCACCCCCATTTCTTTTTGGGAATTATCGATTCGTGTAAAAAGAATACGTAGGCCTATACTCAATTTTGTTAGGCTTATGTATGTGTACACACATCCGCCCCCGATTCATATTCCCATTCATCTTACAGTGCCTCCCCCCGCCACCCCCACACCACAAATCATGTTCCGCTGGCCTTGCATTGAATCCGCCATTGAAATCTATACTGTATAACCCTCACCCATCTGTATCTATGCACTAGAATCTGGAACAATCAACTGTTATTGTTTTAATTACGTTATTCGGCCTACTGTACTCCATCAAAAAAGTATTGTATGAGACCTATTTGCATTGTATACGGTAAAATTTAGTTTAATTAATAGATCAACTGAAATCAAAGAATATGTCCTCATTGTATGACTAACATGCTAAAATGCCTTTCAATTTCGCATATTTGCTTAGTGCCACCGCACCCCCCAAGAGTAAACCTTTTCACCCCGAAGGTGTCCCCCGATATAATACTAGAGATTCTACTATAATTTCATTTATATTACTCTTGGTACTTTGGTTTGTTTCCTCCTGAATATTCCAGAGAGAAATTAAGGAGGTGTCAACAGATGGGTGTTCTGGCTGGAATATACACTTTCCTGCATTCTCAGAATGATGATGCCTTAGGCGGTGAAAAAGTTTGGTGAAAAAGTTTAGTGAGTGATGAAGGACTAATGATATCAAAAAGCCCATCATTATATAAGAGAAAGGCTTTTTTTAAAGGTATAGTGGGTGAGGGGGAATTTATCGCAGCACCGAGTGGTGGCGCCAATCGGGAGAGCTCCCCGGTCAGGGAGAAAATCCACACTTTGTCGGAGAGAAAAACATTACTGTAGGCATATTTATTTTCTACATAAAAACTCTAATATTGATTAAGTAAGCGCTTGAAACCCCTAGTTTTTCATATTTTTCAGGGCTCCGCACCCCCCCCCCCCGGGGGATCCATCAATAAACGCATCCGTCAATAAACTTTACCATGGAAATTGCATCCAATAACTCCATCAACTTTCTGGGAATGGTTATCTCTAAAACCTCCTCATCATCACTTGAAACAAGAGTTCACAGGAAAGCCACGAACAAAGGCCTACTACTGCATTATGAAAGCAATGTGGACATGAAACACAAAATGAACCTTTGTGCTGACAATGATAGATAGGGATTATAAATTATCGTCATCTTATGATATCTTTCAGAATGAAATTAATGAAATCGAAAAAATTACGTTTGAAAGACTGAAATATCCAGTAGGCCTTATTCGGAGTATCATTAATGATTTTATTAAATCATTAGATACAGATGCCTAACAATGAGCCTCTACCTAGTAGTAATATTCAGAAAAGTTATGAGGAGCCAATTAGGATTGTCTACCTTTTAAGGATGAAATTTCGTCTTCGTCGGTAAATAAACAACTTAAACAAGGAAATTATTCCAGTCTTTACAAGTAAGAAAGTAGGTGAAGTCTTAAGAAGAAGGAAAGAAAACCTAAAATTGTTATTTGAACAATGCGTTGTGTATAAATTCCAATGTGGCTTCTGTGATTCAAGCTATGTCGGCTACACTTGCCGACACCTCTATCAACGTATTGATGAACATAGTAAGGGTAACATAGGTATTTAGATTTATAGCGGAAATCTGTGTTTTGCTATAATTTAGAATGTTATTCTCCCCCACCCCCCGGGAGAGAGAAAAAGAAAAAAATGATAGCCCAGAATGCCTCAAATGTTATGTTCGGGCGTCTAGAACACAGAAATTTCGCGGGGGCATGCCCCGGACCCCCTACGACAGTGTTGTCTATGGACATATAAAGATTTATGACAAAAATGACAATGACCATGACAAAAATATTTATTTCCTTTGAGCATAACAATTTACGAAAAATATAAATGTACAACATTTTTAAAGATCAAAGAAAATGGGAAATTCCTGAAGCATAGCTTGTGAATGGAAATCCCAAATTGCATAATTAAATATTTCTTCTACATATAAAGTTCAAAAATAATTCAAATGCCTATTTTACTTAAATAAAAGAAGTTTAAAATTTATTAGAACAATTCTATTTCTTTTCTGTAAATTATATTTTGTATTCATTAATAACAACATCTTAAATTACTTTTAGTTTCTTATATTTATTCTTTATATTTATAGATGATTAAGCAATAAATTAAGTACAGTGTCTACAATCTAAAATAATATAAGAGAAAATTTGTAAAAAAATAAGTTAATCTGAATTCCTATAACTATAACGTCTTCTTTCTAATAACAGCTAAGTTTTAATAATAAAATAAACTGTTAAATCGTTATACATATATATATATACCTATATAGATATACCTATATACTCATATATATATATAAACATTTACATACCATACACCCATACGCACACACATACGTACATACATACATACATACATAGGGCCTACATATATACACCCACACACACATACGTAAATTTATAGTTGTTAAAGTGAAACTGACATTTTTTGGGCAATACGGTATATAAAAATACACAGAATAACATTCTAAATTATAGCAAAACACAGATTTCCTCTATAAATCTAAATTATATTTACCTAATAGATTCTTTTTGTATATTTTTTTAAATAAAATAGTATTCCTACAATCTTTTATACTGCTAGGTAGACTATTCCATAGACTACCCCCTTTATTTGTCAAGCACATTGATTTTAGTGTAGTTCTCCTATAATTAATACAAAAATTAAAATGTTCCCGCTGTCTGGTAGCATAATTATGCATTTCCGTGAGTGGCCTAAAGTACTCCTGGATAATTGGTGGAAGCAATTTCTTATGTGCCTTATACATAATAACAGCAGTGTTCAATTCAATAAGATCGAAAATATTTAAAGTTTCAAACGAGTAAAAAATAGGTTTGGTGTGGCATAAGAAATATGCCTTTGCAACTGTTCTGAGGACTTTTTTTGCAAGAGAAATATAAATTCTAACGTTGATTTATAAGTGTTACCCCACACTTCACAACAATAGGTCATATAAGGCAACACTATAATGAGTTATATAAGGTAAATAATACTTTGCTTTCTAACAGGTGTTTTAATTTATAAATTATACCAATATTTTTGGCAATTTTTGTTTGTATTAATTTAACATGACTCTTCCAGTTTAATTTACAGTCTATTTGCACGCCAAGAAATTTTGTACTGTAGACCCGTTCAAGTTCAACACCATTCATAATTATATACGTTTCATTTAAAAACCATTTCTTAACAAACAGATTCTATTAAAGCAAAATTGTTTATCTAGCAGATTAATTATCATGGAGCTTATCAGATAGCTCCAACTACTGTAGCTACTAGGAACAATTAACACAGTAGGTGTTAATCTTGTGATTTTTTAATCCATGTCAATCTTGTGATTTTTTAATCCATGTTTTGCCTTCTTAGGTTTGTCTGCTTTTGTATATTCATAGA
>NW_022753690.1:0-633 GCF_011630105.1 Anneissia japonica
AGATACTCAGATCTCTGGGGGCGTATCTCATAATTATATATTTATGTGAAGTGCTTAGAGGCCTTATTAGCATGAAACGTTATATATGTCTAACATAAGTATAAACAACGTATTGCTATTGATATTCAAACTCACCTGGCCCCTACTTGATTGAGAGAGACAATACGAATAAAATGCATTGCTCTGGGAAATTTGACTGGACAATTTTTTGTTTCATGTAAAAAATCATACATAATAATATGATAAAAAATTTGAGAATGTATATAGCGCCTGTTAAAAAAAATAATTTTTTGTCACTGGCGCTTAAAGATAAAAGAGTTATTGATTAAAGAGATAGGTTTTAAGGAGGGTCTTGAATGCATTAGTATCAGAAGTTGATCTAAGATTAGGTGGAAGAGAGTTCTATAATTTCGGAGCGGCAAAAGAGAAAGACCGTTCGCCAGTACGAACATGCAGCACTCTGGGGACAGATAACCTGAGAGAATTTGACTGTCTTGTGGAACGTGAAGATAATTGTTGTGAGATTGATGAAGGAAGATAGTGTGGGGCGTAGCCATGTATGCATTTATGAGTGAGAAGAATAATTTTGAAGTTTAGGCGTTTACATATCGGTAACCAATGAAGGTCTTTGAG
>NW_022753691.1:0-875 GCF_011630105.1 Anneissia japonica
ATAGCGCGTGCGTACAGTCCTTTGATCTTTACTGTGGCATCGAAAATCCGATACTAGTTGCGATTGCAGCCGTCAATCATTTGTCTATGCGTGCCATTCGTTTTATGGTGTTAGTTTATATTCTATTAATTTTGGGTACTTCGCAATGTCTGTTACATCTGCTTTTTTTTTTTTTTTTGACCGCGAGCTTGTTAAATGCTTCTAATTTCATATTCTTATGTAACATTAATCTGTCATTTTGACAATGTTGGCATAAGGTGCCGAAAACGAACAATTTGAGTATATATAGAACATTCATTAATTTTTTTCTGCGAAGTGAGTCTCATGAACGACAATTCACCACAATTTTGGTAAAATTAATGTTGAAATGAAGAATATGTTTCAGTCGAATGTTAGTGCAAAATATCATTAGGTCTTTGTAATCACCGTAAGACGCGTGACTAACAAGGCAACCAACACGCGCGTGGGTAAATCGTCACGTACGCTGACGGCCGGTTTATGGTCTGGTTGCTATGATTTTTGTGACGTTCAGCGTGTAGGGACGCACTTGCGCCTAGAATGTCGATGCCAGAGATGTGCGTCCTCGTGTTTAATGGACCTTTCCGCTAAGCTCCGCCCCTTGGATATTGTTGCTAAGGTCCCACAAGACGGCAGTGTTAAAACATACGCGAACACGTGCGTTTGTGGGACAACCATAGAGCTATTAAACAACTAGAGTGCTGACAAGATGGCGTAGCAATGCAGAGTTATGTATGTGTACCATCCAAGATGGCCGTCGTAGTAAAGCGCCACCTTCAGGCTTAGTATACATATTACATATTAATAAGCCCTCTGCCTGACTATTATTTCATTAATGATAATGAGTAATGGTAATA
>NW_022753693.1:0-5687 GCF_011630105.1 Anneissia japonica
TATTAATAACCATTACAATGAGAATACGATACTTGGTGGGTATATAAAACATTAAAAAAAAGAAATGCAGTTAGAAGCAAGTGAAATATAAGGAAATCGTCAACGAAATAACATTCATGCATTAAAACTGCTGAATACAGTATATCAACAAAGAGCCATGGTGAATTACTTAGAATTGTGGACTGTATAATATATTCTTCCATATACAGGGAGATTATAATAGGTGAAGTGGTTTTTGACAAACTGAGTTGTAAAATGACAGAATTGGAATTTCGAGAATTCAAAATCTATAACCTTATGTATGCCTATATTACAATCAATTTAGCATTTGAAGATGAAAAGGTATATTTATTTTCTGATCTATAGTTTAAAGAAACGATTGAAAATAATATATTCCATGTCTCCAATAATGTTATATGCAATTCAATTTTAATATAATCTGCTTTCAACACACCCCTGTGTTACTCTCCGTCGCCTCAGCTATCTCTAAAAGTAAAATGCAATGCATGCAGTCAGTCTCGTAAACATTTTTATAGGGTGATGTATGCTAATTAGGTTTCCAATCTGGCTTAAGCAATGGCCTTCATTTTGATTGGTCGGACTTAAGAAATCTTCCCGCCTACGAACCATACAGACTGTTATGGTCAGCTATTGGCTACTGATATTTGTAAAACAAAACCCTTGAATTGATATTTTCTACGCTAGTAATAGTAAGTACTGTAAAATATCGTCAGGGAGAAAAATGTATATATACAGTAACAGTATTAGAAGTCTAAATTAAATTAACCCTCTAACTGTCACATCTTTCGGACCATTTTCGGGTGAATTTGAGCGAATTTTAGTATCTTTGGAGGCCACACGATCCCCCATTCAATTCAAATGCGTGTGATTGCAGTGTAAATTAATACCTTTAATATTCGAATAGTAATACTACTACTACTACTAATAATAATAATAATTATTATTTAAATAATTTAAAATGAAATATAATACAAGTGAGTTTTTAATGTAATAATTACAATACTGGAAATGAAAACGTCACGAAGGACTCTTGAACAGTATCATCCAGATATAGAATGTACGTGCGTTTATGGCATTTACCATAATTAGATTTTCTAGATAAAAGATTATAAACCAACATTTATACATAACATATAATAATTACCGGTATCTCAAGTTAATATATATTTTTTTCAATAAGACCAAATAGAAGAAATTACTTGTTTAGCGTCGCATCACAACACAATTTTAGATGGGGAGGGGTGGCTTTTTTTCCCTTTGTTTTTTTAATTATACAATATCACTAATCAAATTTAATCATTTTCAATAGGTTTGTGAAATCATTGTTATAATTCACTTAAAATAGGTCTATACTTAATTTGATTAGAATTTCCTGAACAATTTCTATTTAAAAAAAAAAAAAAAAAATCCCGCCTCCAAGCTTTTTATTTTGCTAGAAAATTCAGGTGGGAGTGGTTTTGGCCTATTATAAATAGGCCTACAAACATTATTTAAAAAAAATAAATATAACAATCATACGACGCTGTCCGAGTTCCCCAACATCAACGATTATAAGGATCGATCACAATAATTAAATTATTAAGGATAGTAATATTAGTTCGATCAATTAAAGAAACCATTACACTACATATAATGATAATAACAATAATAATAAAACAAAGGACCCTATAATGAATGATGTTGATTCCAAGAAAAGTTTCTTTATTTTAAATCAACCGATTATTGATCATTGTTGTTTGTTTTTATAAGCGAGAATCAGATTCACTTAACATTGTAACATAAACCAAACTTCCGTAGTACGTTGAAATAAACAACTTTTTTTTTCTTTTGTCGTACCTACCCTCCTTCAATAAATAATTAAACAGATAATGGTCCAAAAAAGTGAAAAGAAATAGTCGTACAGGCTATTCAGCTAAACCCCACCCCCCAAAAAAAGGAAGCGGTATGATAGCATACACTAAACACAAATTCAAGATAAAAACCAATGAATAGCTTTACAAAACACGTAGGCCAACTAACAGCTAGTGAACAACTTCTCCATATTGACCCGGAGCTTCGCATAACTCTACCGACGAACTGCCAGTAATTGTCAACACAGTTTTATTTTATACTGCTTATGCGGACGTAATATGATCACCAATATATTCCAGCCTTATTATTGTTTACCGGACCTATTCCCGCCTTATTGTTGCTAGCCTAATTACTGTCGCTGTAAAGGAAAGTAAGTTTCAACTACCATTCCCATCATGCTCACTGTTTCCCGCTTTAAAGTGACTTGGGATTTTTTCAACGTAAATTAGCTTTTACATATTTTTTTACAGATTGTTTATGCTGGATAATAACCTGTGAAGTTAAGTTCAACATAAGGTACATGCTCGATTGCATAACCTTCCGTTACTTTATGTTGTTTAATGAATACGTGACATATTTAATAATTGTTTACCCCAGAAGAAAGAGTTGCAAATTTGTGTCCCATAGGCTCTGATTATCCAGACCACAAAATACTAAAATTCTCCGGGAACTAAATTTCGTGTTACACCGGCGGCCTGCGAAGGTCGCGTACTGTATTGTAGTTAGGCCTAGGAAGGTTAGTGATCTAGAGTGAGCAAGAGATATTTCCTCCATGGTCAGACACGGCAAACGTAATGAATAAGCCTACAATCTAGGCTACAACAATTAATACTCTCTTAACATATTCCTACATTTTTAATAAAAAGAAGTTATAATCGGGAGCGCATGTTTAGGTGTGTTGTGATGTCAAAAAGTGCATTGGCAGTCCGTAACGAACAGAAGCAACTACTGAATTTCCCGCAAATATTTTTTACTGGGAATTGTTCTTCTTGTCTATACCACAGATAATTAAAAAGAAAATACAAATTGTGTTCAGACCTAAAAATCGGGAAAATTACGATGCATAACAAACAAAAATAATAAGATTGAACTGAAGCGCCTACCCCTGGCATCCCAAGACCAAACCACTATGTGCCCGGTGAAGCTTATTATAATAGTATTTAAACATGTGTATTATAACGGTTAGTGCACGTGTTGGAATATTAATATAATATATAAACATGTTTATTATAACGGTTAATACACATGTTTAAATGTGGTAATGTTTAGGCATGTGTATTTATAGTTATAATACAAAATGAATACCCTGCCGCAAAATGGACGGTTCTAAATCGCCCACGACTCAAGCACATGGGCTTCTCGTTCGTTCGTGACGTTGTGCACTGGCCGCGAGAGCGAGTAATCGTCGTATGCAACGAAGATACAGATTATCAGTTATAAAATCAATTTAGCATTTGATTTTAATACATGACGAGTTATTCTCTGTTCCTAAATTCTAACTGTTAACTAAATATTCATCGCTCGATTCGGAGGCCCTATAAAATAGCGATTTATTACTCTCTGAGCCTAGATTGAAATACATCAGCTGTAAGCTGTAGAATAGCCCCTGGATAGCCGGGAATGTGGGTAAACATTGCTGTTGTACGCCACACGATCATAAAATAAATAGAATAAAGGCTAGAAAGAATCGTATTCTTATATTTATTTAGGCCAGCATAAACACCAATACACCATGCCATTTTCAATACATATGTGTATTGAAAATGACCATCCACGCTTTCTGGTATTTATCAAATCCAATGTTAGCAAGAGTAATTCTATTTTCAGTGTCTTTGTCAGTGTTAATTATTGAACCAAGTAATTTGTGAGTTTTCCATTCAGTTTTTCTCTCATCGTCTATTTGAAAGGTAACAAAATTATTAGTTATTTTTGATATGCCAATCCCTATTATTAAAAGCACAACTTTGGACCATACTAACCCATTGAAACTTTTTATTTTAATGTACAATCGAACTTCTAATCAAATAAAGACGCGTTGAAAATCGTATTGAAAGCAAGAGTGCCATTTCGGGGCATTAAATGTGTCAAATTATCACATCTCAGCCTTGTGTTCGTGGACCACTTTATTTATTTTATAATAGGCTATCTAGCCGTATGATTTATTTTTGGTGTGGAAAATGAGAAATAAATGATACGATGTTATGATATGATAAACATTATCCATGGAGCTAAAGTTTCTAGCCTACAGTATTTAAGGTATGTGTTTGCGGGGTAAATTGTTATTGAAATTTTATTACCAAACTAAGACATTTTGAAAAGCATCTCCAGAATGCTATACAGTATTCTTAAAATGTTGTACCTCAACCTCAAGTACCCGCAAGTGCATTTGCCTATGGATTTATGTTAGAAGATACTCCAACCGTATGATTAAAATTGTACATAGTAAGTTGTTCACGACCAAGTTCAAGCGACTTTCATTATTATTATTTCATCATTAAATACCAGTTAAAATTATGCTCCTTTTGACATACTGATTGTTTTTAAGTATGAGGTAAAGCTTGGAACCGAAAAGGGCCCATAATTTGCAGGTCATTGTGGTGAATTACGATACGTACTAGTGTGATGTGTTGATGGGCCGGAGCTGCTTTAATATTCTCAGATGCCATGAACATGCGTGACAGCCGGAGGAAAGAATATCTCAGCGGTACGTGTAATAGACCTATTTGACTATTTGTAATAGACATATTTGAAGTCTGATCACGGAAACATAAGAGACGCATACCACGCATATTATTATTAGCCTATATGACACAGCTAATATTGTTTAGCGATCTTGTCATTTCACTACCCAGAGGTGACGGAACTAGGGGGTGCCGAGCATTGGAGGTGATAACATAAGGTAAGTTGTGAGATTATTCATTTATTTATTTGCTTGTTTTAGATGAAAATGCTATAATTACAGCCACAATAACAACAGCAGCAACAACAACGTGGCGGACTTATAATTTAAGCTGAAAGAATAGGAATAAGTTATTATCTTTTTAAGTACACAAATAATATTATTTCTTTGACTGCCGAAATTAGAACCATAACCAGTCATTATTTATGTGTTTTTTTTATTTCTGCATTTTTTTAACACTCCTTAATTGGCTATGTCTCTTCTTGAAATAGGACAGTATACAACAAAGTATGATAAAAACAAAATAAAAGAAAGACCTTCAAAATTGTAAAATTTATTAGATTTTTTATGTAATTTATAATTAGTTATTTGAAAATTAAAAGTGAATTTGAGAGATAAATGATCAGAAGAAAATATATTATGATCAACAACAATGTCAGAAATAAGGTCGTTAGAATTGCATAAAATGACATCTAGAATATTGTTATTACACGTTGGCTTCACATTACATTGAAATAAACTAAGACCATTTAATAAACTGCCCATAAAAAGTTTACCAATAGAGTTCGTGGGAGCTGATCCAGTCCCGTCACGTGTCCATAATATTGAGAAGATTAACATCCCCACCAGTATTAGGTTATGAGGAGGATATGTAGATATTGTGTCCTCAACTGACTGAGCAATTTTAAGTACACTATCTCGACCGCAATTTGGTGCTGTGTAGACAATTCCTATGAGGACTATTTTGCTTTTACTAAACTTAACTTCAACCCATAACAATTCCACGCCTGCGTGTTCCAGATAATCTAACCGTCGTGACTTGAATTTATTTGAAGTTAATAACATAACACCACCACCACGCCTTCCATCATTTCTGTCTTTCCTATGCAAAGGGAAATATATTATTCATAGAGAT
>NW_022753694.1:0-1435 GCF_011630105.1 Anneissia japonica
TTTAATGAGTGTCTCAGCATATCTACATACTGTCGTACAATGATAATATAGAGGGCTCACTACAAACTTGGCAGTAAACGCAGACTAGTTCCCTGGCATCAGCATGTGGTGGACATTTGCCTTTGCCTTGGCCTAGCCTACAGTACCACTGCAAGACCATTTATGTCATCATCACTCACCTAATTACCACGCTATGCTGTATCCATTATCGATTATTGACCGAATGGACGATGTACTTCATTCTAGGAGTCTACGTTAGCATATTTTTCATTTGCTTCCTGTTCTTTCTTGGACTTAAAGTGATTATGGATCAAAGCATATTATGTGGAACAGATAGTACCACTAGTCTTGGTTGTACACTTGAACATTCATCAAAATACTCCTGCGGAATTTGTGACCTTCTTGTCAAGTGGGACCAACGCGGCATTCCTTGCGAAACATGCAAACAATGGTATCATTTTGAATGTCAAAGTATTGGATCATTGACTAATGACTTCATCGTCCAAGAGGGCACAGAATGGCATTGTCAAGTATACGCAGGCATAAACTACAGCTTGATAGCCTATAATTTGCTTGAAATTGGAAATTCTCTCCACTCCAGTAATTACTCATATAAAAATGATGACTCATCTATTAAGTCTAATTATCCTGCTAACTTCAAACTTATTCACACTTCATCACCGATAAGAGGTAGAAACCAGATTAACCCTCGGTGTAGACCAATACGTATCCTGCTGATTAATTTCCAGTCTGTTACTGGGAAGTTGGTGAATTAGATAATGCTACCAGGACTTATCCTGATATCATAATAGGAACGGAGACACACCTGGACAGTATCATAAAAAGCAGAGGGTTCATGCCTAGTGATTTCGCAGTATTCAGAAAAGACAGAAACCGAAATGGTGGAGGTGTTCTGATTGCTTTCCGGGACTACCTCTCCTGTGTTGAGGAGCCCACTCTGGGTACTGAGTGCAAAATAATCTGGTGCACGATTCAGAGTAAGTAAAGGTTGTCGCAATCTGCTGGTTTCTGCATTATACAGGCCTGATGTAAGTGATATTGAAGTTCTGTTGATAGAGTCTTGTCTTCACCTAAAAATGCATTGGTCATCATTGGGAGTGATTTTAATTGCCCAGGATTTGATTGGAGCACAACAAAGCTGAAGACAGGCTGCCCCTATGTTCAACATCATAGAGATTTCATCGATTATATCAATGATACTGGACTGCACCAAATGAACCATAAACCCACCAGAGGTTCAAACACCTTGGACCTACTTCTTACTAATGAACCTAACCTGATACCACTAACTGAATTACAAGCTGGTATATCTGTACCTTGAAGTCGACATCAAAGTTCAGAGACTACGAGCAGGGCCGGCGGAACGTTTTTCAAAGTGGGGGGGCCCAACTTATAAGCAGGCGCGTAACAGGGG
>NW_022753695.1:0-786 GCF_011630105.1 Anneissia japonica
TTTTTTTTCTTTTTTTTTCTTTTCCTTTATTTATTTATTTATTTTTTAAATCTATTTTTTGTTGTTGTTAATTGTTTTTCTGGACCCCTTTGGCTTTAGAAACAAACCTTCGGGTTTAAAAGGTTACCGTATACGATGCTCCCTCTGACCTGCTTTCTTTTTCTGATGCATGTTAGGCCTAAAATTGTGTATTTTTTTTTCTTCTGTTCATATTTTTTATGGATTGGCATGATCTCTTTTACATTTTTGTAAATCCCCCCCCCCCGCTGGCGCCAACACTGAGTAGTAATAGTATATTCTGGGTCAGCAGGGCCCTATTTGTGTTCGTAGATCCCTAGACGGACATCAAAGCGAGGATCCGGAGAAACAAAAAAAATATAGGCCTACAACCTTTTTTTTTTTTTGATCAAATTTTATTTGATAAAGAAGACCCCACCAAATGCAAATATTTTTAATTGTACAGTGGCGTATCTAAAAGTCTTGAAGCGTGGGTGCTGGTGGGGGGTGGTAATGCTGTATCAGGATTTTTAAACAGTGCACGACGATATCAGGGTGGACAAACTTACGTCAGGGACGTAGCCAGGATTTTGAAAGGGGGGGAGCCGTTATGCGAATTACGTATGACCCCGGCGGGGTCAAGGGGGCGAATCCCCCTGTAAAGTAGCGCACTCTGAACGCTCTTAGGACTCTTTGAGAGGATAAAGTGAAAATTGCAATAGACGCATTATAAGCGAAATAATAATTATACACTAGTATAATAAATCAACAGTGGTAGATCCAGGAATT
>NW_022753696.1:0-1115 GCF_011630105.1 Anneissia japonica
GGGGGGGAGAGCATTTCCCCCCCCCCACTTTTTCCCAAGAAAACGTGTCGTAGGGACCTATTTAATAAAATATCTTCTGAGTGAGAAAATATATTACTGAAAAACATCCCCACTTTTCCCAAGAAAATGTGTCGTATCGTATTTAATGAAATATCTTCTGATTGAGAAATATTACTGAAAAACATCGCGACAAAAACTTCCGCCTCACAATGAATGAGAGTGGCTGAATATATATCTGATGAACTTCACTTTATTACTGATGTTTACAAAGGTGATTTTGATAAGCATAACTTGGAATCCAATTTGTCTATGTTCTCAACATTACTTGAATCAAACAAGACCGAATCAACAACATTAAAAACATTTCATGAAGTGTTAAACTATTGGAAATCATTAAGTTCTAGTCAGAAGTCACTATTTTATGAGGTTGGAAAATTGTTTAATCTTGTGTTAGTTATGCCTGCAACAAATGTTGTCAGTGAACGATCATTCAGTGCATTACGGTGCATTAAGACATACTTACGATCTACTATGTCTCAGTCCGTCTCAATCATTGTATGTTTTTGCATATCCACAATGACAAAACAGATGCTTTAGATCTTGTCAAAGTTGCCAATGAGTTGTGTGTAAACAACGAACAACGTTTAAATATATTTGGTACTTTCGTTTCTTAATGATATTTGGTAGCATCTATAATTTACACAATATTGCACATTATATGGTTAGATCTAGTAATTGATATATTGTAATGTATTAACATAAGATGCCATGGAAAACAGGTTTTAAAATAAAATAGGTACTCTTGCATACTCTTTGTTTCTCGTTGTTTAATTCATTTTTTTATTACAACATTACAAAACATATATAAAGTCATTTTAAAGGAGGACGATGCCTATCAAATAACTTAATAAAAAAAAATCCCTAAAATTCGTCAAATATCCGTGGCTACCGACTGCTTATTTCCCCCCACTTCCAAATTGCTTCCTACGGGCCTGTATAATGACCTATCCAGTGGAAAAAAAATCGAAGTTTTCTACTCTTCAGTACCGTTGGGGGATAAGCAAGAAGAAAGGAAAGAGAAATATGTGTAGTATTGTCTTTATAAATGTGAACAA
>NW_022753697.1:0-1453 GCF_011630105.1 Anneissia japonica
GACAAAATAACACATTGAACATGTGACAGAAGATTGCCTTTAATTAGTTCGTAGTTGTGGCATTTGAATTTTATACTGTATTTGATTTTGGAAACATGTCGCAATGACTCAGCAGGCCTCCCAGGTCTACCTAAAATCCAATCTTGAAGGCCAATTTCACTCTTCCAAAATAAAATATAATTTCCCCAGAAAATCTAGAATTTTTCTTCTGAATTAAAAACTGAGAATATTTGTAAAATTTTGCTTCTCGAATATATTTCAAAATATAATGGGTAAGCCCCTTACTGAAATATTTGCATGCTTATACTTTAGTGCCGTAATAGGATTTTAATTCATATTCAAGACAAAGTAATAAATGTTACCACACCAACCTTACTGCGTTTTCAACATTGACGTCGCACCAATGGCGGCATTTTATTTAGATCGTTATGTTTCTCAGGTGGTCAATGATTATATTTATTAAGAGCTAACCGTTGACCATTTTTACCAACCTTTTATTATCTTGTGATCATTGTTTCCGAGTTTCCTTCGGGCATTGTAAGTTGTAAACAGTTTTTTTTCTTGAAAATTGTTTTGAAAATGTTTTCTAGACCCTATTGGAAACAATCCTCTTAGTTTAATTAGGAAATCCAGATTTTTTTGAGTACTTTAAAATTACAAATTTTCGAGAGGATAGTGTTATTAGTATTATTATTATTATTTTTGTCAATGTTATCCTGTGTCACACCCATGTTTACACTAGTGTTTTTTTGTAAATCTGATGTGGCAGTATAAGGTATTATATAATTTTTACACTGTCAAGACAAATGGAATACCGGCACAGGTTGGACACAATAGGGAATTTCCGTTATACTATGCCAAAAGAATGTACAATGATCTCTTATACACATCTAGATGTGTATAAGAGACAGGTTACACCTCTAGCGACTTCGTTGGCTTTCAATTGCCATTTCGGCTGTTCACCAATCAAATATCCTGTTGTTCATTCCCCTCCCCCATCCCGCCTAGTAAACGGAAAGTTGAATATTCATAGATTCAGGCAGAGTTCACCTTCACCTCTCATACACATATTTACAGCAGTACAAGGTATTGTATAACAAGCCAGTTCACATTTATTTTATCATTTACAACTATATACAGCTGCATACCTTATGTACAAATTTAGCAATTTAAAACTATAGTTTATTATTACACAACATAACAATTATAAGGGAAGAACTTGGTGTACACGGAATAGGTTGCATGACATGGTTCCAGTGCTTTGGTTGGTTGATACAAACTTAATAGTATTAACTATATAGACACCTTATGCACAAAATGAATATTTTACAGTACTATATTTATATCCTTTTATAAAGTACAATAAAATGGCTAACATTGCTGTCTCCGCTCGTTTTAATTTGTTTTGGTTTCATATCAAACTCAACAATGAAACCCCAAAAGCTCTGAATGT
>NW_022753698.1:0-945 GCF_011630105.1 Anneissia japonica
AAATGACATTTTTGGTGAGGCAATTAATTGATTGCCTTATCCGAAATATGTGGTTTGTTTGGTTTCTCTTGAATGATTGTGTAGAATCAAGCAAGGAGCATGTTTTGCATGATGAACCACAAAGATGACTACCTAAATTACGGTTGTCGCAAGAGTTAGTTTGCCTCTTGAATTTAGATCGTACTATATATCACGAAGGTTAGGTGGTCTGCGATAGGCTATGAACGGTATATCCGGAAAAACAGACCTAAGACGTTCTGTGGTCTGTAGAACCGGCATATGCTTCTGAATTATAGCCCTTAGTGGTGGTAACCTAGGGTGGTAGGTAGTGACCAGTGGCAATTTGGTCGATCGTTGACGTGGTTTGTACGTCAGTGTTTGAGCACGAGGTATGTCCTTTGCTTTTTTTTTATAGCATTTTCAATGGGTCCTCGATGATAATTTCTATTCCGGAGATGTCCGGATAGTTCTTCTGTTCGATTCTGAAAATCTAAATCCGAAGAACAAATGCGTCTCATGCGCAATGCTTGGCTGTACGGAATGTTTTTTGTACAGTGCGGGGGGTGCCAGCTGCTAGGGAGCAGGTACATATGCTTATCCGTGGGTTTACGGAAGAGATCAGTTTTAAGTGCACAATTTTCCATGGTCACGGTAATGTCCAAAAAATCTACACTGCTTGTGGATTTGTTAGCAGTGAATTTGATTGTGGGATGAGCCGAATTAATGTTCAATAGGAATGTATCCAAACTATCTTCACTATGGGTCCAGATCATGAAGATATCATCAATGTAGCGAATCTGGTTTCTTGGGCTGTAGGGACAGGAAATTAGCCTCAAATTGTCCCATAAATAAGTTAGCAAAAGATGGAGCCATTTTGGTGCCCCTCGCTGTGCCATGAATTTGAAGGTAATGACCATCGCCGAAAACAAAGTATATATATATATA
>NW_022753699.1:0-504 GCF_011630105.1 Anneissia japonica
ATACTTTGTCTGCACAGCGTGTAATATGGGTTACACAGATGCGAAGAAGCTGGCAGAACACTTGTCGAGGCACGACAACATCTGTGTCTTCTATAAGTGTACAAAATGTAATATTCTAGCAAAAAGTTTGCATGGAACGGTATGTCATTTAGCCAAATGCAGAGGTATTTCACGGCCTTCAGTAACAACATCACTACCACACAAGTGCTTCTGTGGCTTGGCATTCAAAACCAAAACCGGTCTCTCTCAGCATGAACGACATCGACACCCTCTACTACGTAACGAAAAAAGGGTGCTTGCTCGGCAGGCAGAAATCGTTGAAAAACGTAAGAGAAGAGCAGCAACTCGTAATGTACACACAAAGAGGTCGGTCTGGTCTGAAGAAGAAGTTGAAAAACTGATTCATTTAAATTCTCTTTACGAGAAAGCCAGATTTGTGAATTGCTGAGCACCTGCCTGGAAAGACAAATAAGCAGGTTTCCGACAAAAGGCGCCAGCTTGGCC
>NW_022753700.1:0-586 GCF_011630105.1 Anneissia japonica
TATAAACACTATGTACAAGTTGGCATATAATCTATTAGCGATTGGTTAAAGTTAATCATAGTGACTTGTTTTATTTTAGGCCTATTTATAAGCAAGAAAGAATAAACTCGTTTAACCCTGAACAGAATAGAATACATTCTATTCTTGCTCTACTAAATACTTTACCTGTCCTATTTATGATAGTTCTACTATTGTATTACAGGATCATTTCCCTTAACGATTTACGCTATGAAATTTTCAAGATTATTTTTTAACAAAGTGTATTACATTTCTAACCACAAGTTTTGAAAATTTACTGACCAGTGTGGATTTCAAGCAAAACGTAACCACACAAAAATCATCAAAAAAAAAAAATACAGTGTTCGACTAAAGGACATGATGGTACTTTGTGTAGCATAGCTCTCAATGAATGATTACTAAATAGCACACGACACTAAATAGTAATAATATTGCATACGTTGACATAATAGAAACAAAATGTATTCAAGACGAATATTTCTGACACGCTTGTGTCCTTCCTTAGCGTAAGTCACATGACTACATCTGATACTATTATATATATATATATAAGTATATATATACATAT
>NW_022753701.1:0-885 GCF_011630105.1 Anneissia japonica
TCAGTCCGATGGGGTCTTAATACCTCCAGAGTGTTTAAAGTTTCAAATGGAGTGAGGCAAGGTGGCGTCTTGTTTCCTTTCCTATATAATATCTATATGAATTACCTTAATATTATTCTTAGTAACTCTAGATATGGATGTGAATATGCTGAAATGAAATTCAATCATTTAAGTTACGCCGATGACATGGTTTTGTTGGCTCCGTCGATGGACGGGTTGCAGCATCTTGTGCAAATATGTGAAATTTACGCCAATGTGCATGATATTATGTACAATAACAAGAAATCAGTGTGTATGAGGTTTATTCCTAAAAGTATGAAGTCTTGTAGTACCCCCAAAACATATCTCAATAACAAAAACCTCAAATATGTTGAATCCGTATCATATCTTAGTCACATAATATGCTGTGACCTCAATGATGAGCTTGATATCAAAAGACAAGTTAGATCACTGAGTATACGTGGAAATGTAATCAGTAGAAAATTTAGCAATTGCAGTGATGAAGTCAAATGTATATTATTTCGTTCTTTCTGTATGAGTTTTTATTGTTCTACGCTCTGGTCTATGTATAGGCTTTCATCTATGAACACACTGAGAGTATGTTATAACAATATTTTAAGAAAACTGTTACGCCAACCGAGATACTGTAGTGCTAATGCACTATTTGTTAATAATAATTTATTATCTTTCCAAGAATTTATGAGAAAATCAATCTTTAGCTTTTTAAAGCGATTTTCTACTTGTGTGAACCCTTTAGTTCGTTCTGTAAATGGATTTTTTGAAAGCTCTAGGCTCTCAAAAAGATGGAACGAACTTCTTTATGTTACTCCTTAACTTCTAAGGATCATGTGGGGTTTATTTTCCCCTTGTATTTAAATTATTATT
>NW_022753702.1:0-1239 GCF_011630105.1 Anneissia japonica
AAAACCCATAAAACAGCAAACGGCCACATAATGCAAATATATATATATATATATATATTTATTTATTTATTTATATATATATATATATACCGGTATAAATGTATAAAATAACAGATTAGTAAATATAAATCGGACACAAAAGTGGTATTTGATTTGCCTTAACACTTTGTTGGTTATATAATACTATATTTAGGCTTTTCAACTATCAAAACTTTGTGTTTGGGTTGGATATGTTTTTTAAATGTATCGGTCACTCACGTTACATTTCGGACTTGCAAAATTGTATTTTTACAGTTTATTCTGACTAAATATTTTATTCATTTTGTGGACGACTTATTGTGGTTAATACAATAAATAATGTTATTAAAGAAACGATTTTTAAAGGTAGCTAAATATTTGGTTACTTACGTTACGTTGCGATTATTCAAACTATTTTATAATAAGCGGTAAAAATAAATTCACGAAAGAATGTCATTAGATCTAGGCCTGTTAGTCTAAATTCCTAATAGACTTAAAAATACAAATAGGCCTATATCTTATACTCTCACCTATTTGGGTCTTTTTAATTCAAATTAATTATTTCGAGAAAAAAAAAACAATGAAAGGAGAAGAAAAAAAAAGACCAAAATTACGTTCTACTATCACCTATGTTGTCGAAAAAACCAAATCAGCACAAGTGAATCAAAATTAACAGATATTAATCCCCCGTTACTTTAATGATTCAATATAATACATTTTGGTAAAGTTTGCTGTTTTTCACATGAAAAGATAAACAATGTGTTTTAACTAGGCTAGAATCATTGCAATAAAATCAATAAGTATTAAAGATCAAATAATGTTTTTAGTTCACATTAGGCCTAAACGTTGATCATTTATTCCAGGAGCATTTTAAAAACAGTATAGGTACTGTCATTTTGAATATATTATTAGTGAAATGTCCTGATAGGAACCAGTTGTAATAATCGTATCAAGCATTTAGCTCATCAACGAAAAGTTCCTGTTCAGTTGTATAAAAAGAGTGTCTCGGGCGGGATTCGAACCCGCAACCCTTTGCATCCATTAGGCCACATAGACTTATAAGATATATACGTGCATTTCTAACCCCCAGGCACTATCTCTCATACAACTGACTGAAACGCGTACACAAAGTGGAGCCGTGGTTAAGCAGGAAAGTTTAGAGTCATAGTAAATTGTTCCTAATTGGGCACTGTTATTATTTATCTATTTGTATTTAGAGTG
>NW_022753703.1:0-283 GCF_011630105.1 Anneissia japonica
CATATTTCGAGTACTTTTTCGAAAAACTTCAAACTTTCAATGGAATAGTGTTTGTTTAAGCCTATTTCACTTTGCCTAACCCCAACCCTAACCCTAACTCTAACTCTAACTCTAACCCTAACCCTAACCCTAACTCTAACCCTAACATTAACCCTAACCTAACAAAAAAAATTACATTTTTGACTCAACTTTTAAACATTGTCACTTTTTGCACAAAAGTGCATATCTCGCCGATTTGAGCACTTAGTTCAAATTTTTGACTTTCCGCCATATTTCGAGTACT
>NW_022753703.1:385-613 GCF_011630105.1 Anneissia japonica
AACTCTAACCCTAACACTAACCCTAACCCTAACCCTAACCTAAAAAAAAAAAATTACAGTTTTTACTCAACTTTTTAACATTGTCACTTTTTGCACAAAAGTGCTTATCTCGCCGAGTTGAGCACTTAGTGCAAATTTTGACTTTCCGCCATATTTCGAGTATTTTTCCGAAAAACTTCAAACTTTCAATAAAATAGTCTTTGTTTTAGCCTATCTCATTTAACCTAA
>NW_022753704.1:0-761 GCF_011630105.1 Anneissia japonica
AACCAAAGATACTAGTTCTGCTCTTACAATAATAGAGGGCGATATACAACTTTGAGTACACTACAGTGGTCAGAGTCCATACCCATCTCAGCCCCTTCCCCATGTTTCATTTTTCCTTGAAAGATTTTACCATGGTTCCCTGGCGGTTTTACCAGGCCTTCCAGAAACCAGGGCCATGGCCGAGCCGGCCCACCTGCTGGCGGCACCCCTGATTGGTACCTAAATATTTCCAATGCTTTATGTACTGCAAATAAATGTTGTTGTTTTTAAGTTTTCATGCACTTTAGATTACTTCAAAAGATAATTTCAGCGGTCAATTTGTACATTCTTAAATGAAAATTTGATTGGCTGTCCAATACCTAGGCCAGTATTAAAATGCAATAACTGTCCAATACCTAGGCCTGTATTAAAATGCAATAACTGTTTGCCTCCCAGATATGAGCCTTATGTCTTTAAGCAGTATTTTGAAGTTTGGGATGAAATCTTGGCGGTTGATTATACAAAAACCGCTGAAGCCATTTTCAAATCTATGGCATATAACATGTGGTAAGGCAGAGATATAAGCACCCACGTGGGCCATTTATGCATGTGTGTGTGTGTGCGCTCAACTCTAATGCCTCACTCTTAAACATGTGTTGAATTTGCATGGAACTTAATCACAAACTTTATTAAAGTCAGACTCCGGAGGAAAAAAAATTTTTGATATGTTGTAGAACTGATTTTTCTAAGACAGAAAAAAGTTGTTTGACGAAAAACTGAGC
>NW_022753705.1:0-816 GCF_011630105.1 Anneissia japonica
GCATACTATATCAAAACTAGGTTAAGTTTAATGATATAGGACTTTGAATGGATTATTATTTTATGTATAGCTCACAATCACATTTCAAAATTGTTTTGGTTTGACAGACGTCACAATATTAGTAAATGACAACCATATGTTTCTTTGAAGATGGCGGCTTGTGAGATAGGAATGTGCAGAAAAGCTAGCTAGGGTACAACAATTTGGTTGATAATGAAATGCAAGAGTACTGTATATACATAGATTTTTATCCATTTTATTTAATATTTATAGTATATTTTACAATTATATCAATGCTATGATAAAATGTATTAAAATTCTATAGTATATTTTATATGCATATAGTATTGAAGTATAGTGTAGCTTGGTGTTTGAGATGCTTGCCTTCAAAATTCAGCGTCCTAATGATGATGATAATGATGGACACCAAAGAATCTATATTCAATGCAATCAAGTATAAAGTATAATCTATAAATGATTAAATTAAAATTCTTTTCAAAAAGTGGGTCTATGCAAATTAATCAAAAGCTGTTGACTAAAGAGATTCTACCAAGTGTGCCACGTTGAAAGACTTTTAACATATTAACGCCTTTTTTCCAAAAAAATTACTACACGCTATCACCAACTCCATTGATGACACTGATTGGTCAGCTGAATCAGGGAACGTTCCTGATTAAGTCGGTGACAGCTACGCAGTGCAAGAATTGCAGTGAAAACGCTGTAGCCAATGTGTAGTAATTTTATGGAAACTAGGCTTAACATCATAACGATGATAATCCTCATATGATTTACAAAATTACATAACAACAAAATTTA
>NW_022753706.1:0-1510 GCF_011630105.1 Anneissia japonica
CTTCTAATGTTTTCAAGAACTGGACATACAAGCAGAAAATGATCAATGTCTTCAATGGAATTATTCAGTGTCACTCTGATCATTAGACCATTTTTTAGTTCGCTGTTGGAGAGGGAGGGTATTTGAACGGAGCTTAAATTTTATTGATGCTCCTTCAAAGAAGGTACTCCTCCATACTTCGTGACGTTTTAATTAATGAATATTTTACAATAGAAGGTTTGCTTTTAATATCATTCTTCCAGCAATTTAACGAATTTTGTTTTAGAGCATGATTTATTTCAGCTGCCCATATAGGATTGGGTATATCTCGATTATTTTTAATATAATGGAAAATACTCTCAATGTTACATATCTGAAATATATTATCGACACAACCAAGTAATTTATATCTCAAGTTATTGATATTTTCAGATACAGTTAGGGCTTTAAGTAACAGCTTTGGCCAACGATCTTCTTCCATTTTCATAATACGATCGATATAATTTAGTCTGAAGATGTTCTGGGAGTCGATGATTGGGGACCATCCGAGGTCTCCGTAAAAGGTAGAACGGGGTGTGTTTATTGGAGCCTTTAGAATACACCTCGCCATTTGCATTTGCAGCCTTTCAATTTTTTCAAGATCACTTTTGCTTCCGCTTACCCACACCGCACTTGCGTAATTGATAGATGGAAGTGCGATCGTTCGCCACAGGATGTTACCATAGTATACTCTATTATAATCATTTAGATTATTGATAATTGATTTTATATAACCGATAAGACGATTTCCTTTTTTAATTACATATTCGACATGATTATGATCATTCATATTTCTTGAGATAAGTACAAAAAGGTACTTGTATGTATCTGTTTCATTTATGCTGTAATCACCTAATTTCCAAACTTCGTTTTTATTTACACGTTTACCTATGACCATAACATTGGACTTCTCATAATTAAAGTTCAATTTCCAATGTTTTGCAAATTTAGTATATATCAATCTCAAGCATTCTAACCAACTGGCGCTCATCTTCTGCCAGTAAGACTACATCATCCGCCCAGAATAGGGCTCCACGCCAGTTGTTATTTATATGTACACCAGTATCATGGGATCTAAGTAGTTTAGTAAATTCATTCATGAAAATACAGAATAATATGGGCGACAAAACACAGCCCTGTTTGACCCCCTGGTGTGTTTTTAATTCATCCGTCATAATATCCCCAAATTTTGCCTTTCCTTTTACATCTTTATATAATAAATCAATTAATTTCCAGGTACGAACTCTGATGCCTACATCCCATGCTGATTTTAGAAGGCCATCCCTCCAAACAGTGTCAAAAGCTTTTCTGAAGTCCAAGAAGGCTAGATGGGTTGTTTTTCCCTCATTGCGTCGACAAGCAGCAATACTTTTTAAAGTAAAGATATGGTCTTCGCATCTATAGCTCTTCCTAAACCCTCCCTGGATTTCAGAAAGGATATTTCCACTTTCAAGATGGCATGAGACATTTAATGCAATAATCTTACTAAGAA